>NW_010198707.1:1549-17411 GCF_000695765.1 Mesitornis unicolor | reverse complement strand
TTCCCCCTTTTTCATGAAGACTTTCTAGGGAACTTTGAAATTGGCAAAAGGGCTGGTTGAGCCTTTTTCTCATGTGTTTCTCAGGAATTTAAGTCCTATAAGTGCTCATGGGAAAAAGAACACTTTTAAAGAGTATGATTCAAATGTCCCACCCTCCTGACATTAAACAGCTTCCAATCTTTTGTCCCTTTTGATGTCATAATCCTCACAATTCTCCAGACTCTTAAGGACCTATCTAGGAAAAACATGGAAATCAGGACCTTAAAAAAAATGAGTTTGAAGGACAGGAAAGAATTTTTGATAGCTTGTTTATATGTTTAAGTAAGACACAGAAAATAAGCACATTATATAAATGTGTGTGTGTGTGTGTGTGTGTGTGTGTGTGTATATATATATATACACATTTCACTTTTAAGTTCTTCTATACCTTGCTCTTTGCAAATGGGAATGAAGAGGCAGTTTTAGTATTCTGGCTAATAGCACAGATTGATTATCAGAATTCCAAGGCTTTTTTTTTCACATCATATTCTGTTGGGGGTTGTTGTTTTTTTCTGTGCTTATGGATGTATATCTGGCATAATATCAAATACTATGTAAAATTTCATAGATCTGAACTGCACATCCTACTTGCCAATCCTGTAAACTTTTGATATGACTTTTTTCCCCTGCAAACTCTTACTTTTAAAATATGGATATAAAATAGCAATTAGAGAACTGTGTCAATCAGTGTCCACTATTTCAACCTGCTACTTTCACTTAGAGCAGCTTATACATTACACTCTATTCATACTGTGGAGCTACCCTGCCCTAGAATGAATACAAACTAGAAATAAAAAGCTTTTTGTTTCAAGGCTCCACAAATGTGGAATCAGTTACAAGTTGATTTAAGAACAATTGGGAGCTTTTCCTGTTTTAAGATGGAACTGAAACAATACTTCATGATGACTAGAAGCCGTTGTAATTGTTGTAATTGTTGTTATTCTAGTGTTATCTTGGTTTATTGTTTATTTATATGCATTTGTTTATCACAGGTCATGCTTGAAAATGGGCTTTCATCTCAATTTACATAGTCAGCTAACAAATATATGTATGTATGTGTATCAGCTACACTTGTTTATATCTGACAGCAAAACCATATGTATTCTACATATATTTCTTGCCTTTATGTTTGTGCTATCGATTGAGACATCTGAGTTTGATTTCAGCTTGACTTTTAAGTTTGCAGGACAAATAAAGCAAGTATGTATCTAATAATATCAGTCAAATTATTGTTTGGCTCCCAAAGCACAAATCAAGTTAAAGCATTAACTAAGCACATGTTACTGTGCTTTTTAAAGCAGTTCACTCTTTAGTTGCAGGGTTTTACTCCTGCACTGTGTTGGCTTTAAGCAGCATTACCATTCAGAAATTATTTTTGTATTTCTAAAGGCAAACAATGTATTAACAACAATGATAACGTCACTTGTAGAGACATACAGTCTGGCTTCAAGTATTTATTATCATAGGTGATAAAGTAATGGCATGTTTAATTTACGCTCTCTGTGAATTATAAATATCTACATAAGTATTCCTACCTGTCTTTACATATTCAGCAAGTAAACTAACCAATACATAAGAGCAACAGAGAGGAAGAGCAAGTCATTATTTCATCTGTTCCATTTACAAACTCAGAAGTCACAAATGTGCAGCTGGGAAATGTGTTTGTCTCAAAGCTTCAAATCTGTGACATGTTAATTCATAAATAATTGCAGTCACATGGTCTTCCTCGAGGGCATTAGCACAGTATTCCCAGGACAGTACACTTACTTGTAATAGAAAATAGAAGAGTGGACAGAAGTGGTTTTCATAAATCAGATAAAATTGCTTAATAAATCCAAAACATCTTTCAATATTTCTAACAGAGAATGAGCTTAGTTATGTAAGCAACATTTTTAAAATTTGAATGGTCTTTGGAAATTGACAGGTGAGGAAATAAAGGGCAAGGCTACATTAATTTTTGTTATGGAATCTGTCAGCTGAAGGTTTCACAGTCCTGGACCAAATACTGCTTTGACTCGCATCCTAGTCTAACCCATGGACCACCTTATATCCAGACACTAAATACTTCCGTTAAACAAGAGCACTTTTCTATTGGAACAGATGATGACAGCGCCTGTGTCGTTGTCTAAATGCAGCTGTTTGCAAAAATATAGGCTTTTTCCCAAAAATTTTGTCTTTGGTACTCTGACTGCAGAGTGAATAATACAGTATGAAAGGAACCTGAAGGAGCTGTTAGGGTCCATTGTGTCAATCCAGCTGCTACACATGCATATTAAATCCACATTTCAAAATGTTTGTGATGCTTTTTCAGGTTTTGTTTTGCTTTGTTTTGCAGTCCATTTTTAAATGTTCATAATTCCTTTTTCATTGTCAGAATACCTAAGCCACTCTAAACTAGCCTTTGAACAAATTCCAGTTTAAATTAAAAAACATTTTAGTTATATGAGAGTAAGCTTATTTTTTTAAATCAGGTGAAATTTAGGAAAAAAATCATGAAGATTTAGTACAAAGATTCTATTTCCATTGGTTACTAAAAAAAACCATCTTGTCTCATCTGAGAGCTGGTTGTCAGGCTCCAGTCAGCATTGGATTTAGTCTCCTGAAAGTAGGAATTAGAGTGGAAAACTGGCTGACCCTGACTGTAACCATTATTGTTCAAATCACCACAAATTTCTCTTGATAAGAATAGTGTTTTCTTCAAATATCAGATTAATTTTCTGTAGACATATGGTTGTCATCCAAAATTTCATATTTCTAATAATTCATTTGCTAGAATACTTCTAATTCACAGAATCAATCTTGTGAGTGTAGCATAAGTACAGCATCACAAATGAGAATGCCAAATTTAAACTGTTTAGTCTGGGAATTTATTGTTGGCACTGGAATGGTTGTTGGCAGAACATGTCCGTATAGGGGGTTCGTTCAGCTACTTCATTTCCAGTCTATGTCATTAAGCAGTGGTTTGAGGACACTTAGTATTTCAATGCATTAGACAACAAAAAGAAAAACACAACCCCCTCCCTTTCTGTTTAGTTGCATGTTACATCAGAATTTTTGCTTAAATATTAATCTGATTTACATTTATACATTGGGAATTTCTTACAGTAATTGAAAAAGTTTTTCGTTACTATAAGCTTTTGATGTTCTGAATTTTGATACTAGTCATAATGATTATTTTGCAGATGCTGATGCACAGTGTTTTGATCTTGAGTTTTACCAGCCCGAGCTACATAAAGGATGTCAAGCAAGCATGTAGTGTAGGGCTAGGGGCACTGTGTTCATGAAAGAGATTTACTTTAGCAGTCGTCATACTCCAAGCAGAGAAAGTGTAGATCTAGGGTATAAATTGTGCTTTTACTAGTTAATGGAAAGTTTGGGGATGAAGGTTTGAAGGGGCTTTAAAGACAAACCTTGCCCTTACCTGCAACATGCTGCAGAAGGATTTCAGACACAACCAGCCACTGCTTAGACCCAAGTCACCCTGTGGCTGGAAGGCTTGAAAGCTACTGTTCCTGGCTAACACTCCAAATGCACACTAGTCACCAGCTGGTCTGGGGATGGGGAACATGGTCACGTCTCCAAAGGCATAAGGTGGATACATATCAGTATTAATTTAATCCTGGAAAACTCATCTCTGCATTCTTTCTTTCATATGAAGACAGGGATTACCGATAGGGGGAAAAAAATTAAAAATAGCAAATAAACCTCTCATCATACTGCACAGGGTCAGAGAATCACAGATCTAACTACCATCCAACACAACCCATGCAGGTCATTCAGCTCGATACTTTTTCTCCTTCCTTGATGTATTGTGTCAAGACTGATTTCATTAAACTTAAACCATTGCTGAGAGATCAACATTAAGTCTGGCCTTAAAATCCTGCAGTAGAGGTGATTCTGTAAAACCCCTTTTTGGTTTGCTCAATGACCTCACTGTGCCTGCAGATGTAAAGTTTTTCCTAATATTTAACCCTATTATCTATGTTGCAGCTAAAGTCCATTACTTCTTGTTTTGTCCCCATTGACTAATTAGAACAGTTGGTCCTTGTCCTCCTGGTAACACCCCTTTATGCAGTTATAGAGAGTTATTATGTCTCCCTTCTGGCTTCTCTTCTTTAGACTGAACATATCCCAGTCTCTTAAGCTTTCCTCCTGGGCCTTATTTTCAACATCTTTTATCATTTTTTATGTCCTTCACTTAAGTCCTTCTAATTTGTCTGTATCTTTTGAAATATGTAGTAGACCAAACTAAATATGGCTCTCTCAGTGAAGCCTCAGCAGAGTCAAACAGAGCGGAAAAACTGCCTTCCTTGTATTACATACAATGCTCCAATTAACACAACCTAGTGTAGCATTTGTCTTTTCTGTGACAGCGTTGTATTTTTCGCTTGTTTAATATATTGTGTGTTATCACTACTACTCCCTTCACTGTATTTTTCTGATCTATCTGGTTATATCTGTAACTTTGTTAATTCTACTCTAAGTTTCTTCATCTGCTTTGAGTTTCCATATGGCCGCATATGTATCCCATCTTCATACTTATATGTCTTTGGCCTTGCCTTATCTGCATCTTCGTCCTAGTGCCATTAATGTATCCATGGCCATTAGAGTAACTTTGCTGTATCACCTCTAGGATAGACTTTTTCCAGCAACTGCATGCTTTCATCAGCAATACTAAAGCCCCCTCAGAAGCTTGTCTCCATACCATTTCAACTATTGCTACTGCACATGTAGGATTGAAAAATTATATATTCTTTTATATATGTAAATATCTATATCTATATCTATATCTAGATATTCATTGGAAAATGAATATTCCCTTGAATGTAGTTAATCAATGATCTATGAAAACAGCAAGGACACTAGACTAGAATTATCCAAAACACAAATTTTCTTATTTCTTACACTATTTTGTTGTGATATTTCCTTCCATCTTAACTATGAAATCAAATATTCAACAATTTTCCATAACCTAGAATTTCAAAGCCTCATTTCAGAAACTTGAACACATGATGTTCTAGAACTGGGATATGCATGCATCCCCAACCCACCTGTGAGGCAGGTAGGAGGGAAAGCAGCCACTACTGAATCACAACCCGGTGACTTTCCCTTTGCAGGACTAGCCTGGGGCCTGCAGACTCAAAATAATTCTAGGCTTGCTGGCATAAAAGCCTTGGAAGACCTTTCTGTGTTGGAGCTACTGCAGTATTACTCTACTGAAACCCAGATTTGGGGAGCTGCAGCTCAAGTTTTCAAGGCTTCTCTTTCTTCAGTAGTAAATGTGGAAGATTTCAGAGACCCAGAATTCTTCAAGTCAGATCTTTAATAGAGCAATATTTATCAAATTTGGGGGAAATGTTCAAGTTCAGCAAACTGGTATTTTCTCGCAATACATTGTTTTGTACACTTTTTGTACACTTTGCACTCGCTAACAAAGACTTCTGAAGTACTTTGGTTTATGTACGCACATCTGAATCTTTCCAGGGTTTTTCATGGGATTCTTGCTCCAGAGGAGAGCTCAAAAATGCCTTTTACTCTTACTTTTTATTTCTGTTACTCTTTATTGTGCATGAAAGCATGCTCTTTGCTCTTGCTGAGCTAACGAAGATTTATAATGTTTACTCATTTCCTTTTCCCTCTTAACATGAACCGGAACAGTTTGCCTTACTCAGGTTTCCAGAGTTATGTCTACCTCACTAGCTCAAAATGCATTCCCAGGAGCAGACAAGAGCGCATTGTGCCTGCACGCAACTCACACCAGGGCCTTGGGCAGCCTGCCCAAATATGCCTGGCAGGGTACTAACCACCTACTTACATATTAATACCACCTAAGAATGCCCAGTGTGTTCAGGCCCACAGGATGTTGCACGTGCAAAAGAAGTGTGTTTTCTGCTCAGACGTTACTGGGCGCAGAGGCAGGTTCAGCCCACAGGGCAATCATGGGGTACCCTTTGGAGGAAGGGTTATCCATTCTCTCAAATGTGAAATGGCATTGTGAGCATGGTCAGTCTCAGGCATTTGAAAGTGAGGATGTAGGCTATCCAAAATAAGAGATTTTTCAATATATTAATAAGTGTATATAAAAGGGAAGGGGTCCTTTTACCTATAGATGTTGATATTTATAACTTGGTGTGTATTTCTAACAGGAGGGCATTACTAAGGAGAGAGAGAAATATTTTTTCCTTTTCCCTTTCCTTTTTCTTTTTGAAAGGAGAAAAGGAGAAATCAAATTCTCTCTTGCTGTATTCTCACTCCGGAAGTACAAGGCAGCACTAAGATTTTGCAATAAAATGTTGATAATTCCATATGGTAGAAAGTCCACATGCTGAGATAGTGACATTAGGTTAGCGTAGCTATCCCCTCTAGAACAGTTATAACTTTTAAAAGCAATAAAGGCTTTCTGATGCTGTGTTATTCAGCAGTTCAAAAAGAACTTTCATTATTAACAGTACTTTTAGATTAATATAGTTGCTTAAACATTAAAGGTTCTGCAGCATAGCATTTGACAGCATATTTAAAATTAAAACCTCAAATTGATGTTATTTTATGAGCCATTCCTAATACAGATCTGGCCATTATCTTACCACTACCTATGCCAATAATATTGCCTGTATGAATAAATTGTTTGCTTGTACAGTTGGTCCATATTTCAGACCCAAATCTCCCAAACGAGGGTGAGAGTGAAGCCCAACATACTGAGTCATGGTAAAGTTCTTTTCAAGGCCAAGGAAAATGTAACTCCCAGAATAAATTACAGTACACAACATTTTTTGGGGGGCCAGTTACCACTTTGTAAGAATCATTCAGGTGCTCTTATCTCCCATTATGAAAGGCTTGCTTTGACGTGTTCAAACGTTACCTGCTTGTTACAGGAAGGCTTACTTTCCAGGAATACAAAGATTCAGTCTTTCATCAAACCATTCGTAGTGGTACATTTACTCTTCCTGAAAAAATTGTTTCTGTTGATATAGTTCAACTACATTGAAGAAGAAGAAAAAGTTCAGTTCTGAGCAGATGGTTAGGATGACTGACTGCAAGCCAGGCTAAGAAATTACTAAATATTGCTTGTGTTAAGAGCAGTGTAATTTCTCTGTATATCTCACTTCCTATTCTTTAGTCATTTTCTTCCTCCTCAAGAAAAATAAGTTAGGAACTATTTCACGATGTTTTCTTTTTTCATATTTTTTAACTCATATTTTTACAATCTTCTATTTTTTATAGGATTTGTCAGCAGCAGGGGAACCACAAAAAGTTTTGTTACAAATAAAGTAGTTCTCCAGAAGCAAGACCAACATAGGAATCTCTTTCATTTTGTGAGCATACAAGTAAAAGGCTCTCAAGATATAAACACATCTCTTCATTTTCAAACATTTCCTCTGACTGGTTTTAGACAGCTAAAGCTGTATGTCTTCAGTGGTGCCACTTTTTGGAAGTTTTGTTCTTAACATGTTGGGACTGATGAATAAGGCATGGGACATTCCACAATATCCCAGCTGGGGGATTATGCAGCTGGACAAAATTATCCCTATTAGATTTTTTTTTTAATGATGATATATCTTTTGATAAACCTTCTCTTTATAGCTGAATAGAAGAGACATTATAGAACATAAATAGAAACATAATAGAACAAAATAATTCCATGAAAATAATGATGTTTTAATTTTGAACAAATATGCCTTTAGCCAGAATGTTTGTGAGATGTCCTGTGATTACTCCAAAAAGGGAATAGAAAGTGATTTTTGGATTCTGAAATATGATGATTTACAATAGAAAACCTGACTCTGAGTTGCTTCCACTCAGAGAAACACAACATGCAATGTGTTCTGTTCTGACTAACCAACATAACAATATTGAATGCCAAATTTTGAATATCAAGCACTTGCAGTGAAGTGCTCATAAATGATACACCTTCATTCAGGGAATAATTCTGAATAATAAATCTAAGAAAGTCATAAACTGCTCTTGTGCAATTCACAAATAGAAAAAGGAGGTGATGTTTGTCTAACAAATTATTCGGAGTGAATTATGCATCCAACAGCTACCTTGAGTCCCTGATCTGTATTTTCTAAAATTCGTATGGGATATCTCCTCTAAAGATTTTGCAATATAATTACCTAGATCAGTCATTCCCCAGCTAGATCCTCTATAGCAGCATCCGTGCGCTCACATATTCCTGGATGAGACTGCTTATACACCATTTCCTTATGCCACTTCCACATTACTGTTCTAAGCAGATTTGTCACCTGCTCTGGGAGAAACTGTGGCCTCCATTTCCTTCAGTGACCTAAAATAATTAAGAGCTAAATCTCCTGTCTTCAAGTACTTTTGCATATGCTTAAATTTATGCACATGAGTAGTTTCATTGATTTCAGTGGGTCTATTCATAGGAGTACATTTAAACAAACTTATTTGAAGGTTTGAGCTCTTAAGAGATTTGTCTCCTTGTGTTACAGGCTTCCTACTTTATCAGTAAATAGATCGTTACAACTCAGCAATGTCCAAAACATGCACTAGTTATCAAAGAAGCTATGAATTATCTATAATACAGATCTGTAATAAAATTAAATGAGTTTATTTTCATTTACATCATTATTTTCAGTTAGATGTTTATGATTTAAAAAGAAATCTGTGAAATCAGAAAAAGACCCCATGTGTTTGGAATCGTCTTTTGCTTACAAAAAGAACTTTGGGTCAGATCCCCAAAGAAAACTAAGCACTTGGTAGCAGTTTCCAGAGGTGCTTCGTAGTAAATGTGGCTTTGAGTGTTAAGAAAAACTGTATTTTTTCAGCCATTTGTGGAAGTAACACGGACACTAGGATAAGTATAAATGTAGATGGCTGTAATGCATTTCACTGCTTGTAACCTATACAGACAGCACTGGAGTGCAGCAGTCAGCTGAAGGAGCTGGCTTTTGGAAGGGGGAGAGGGAAGGAATGTCTAAATGGGTTAGCTGTTAAGAACAAGAAGCTTTTGATTTAAGAAATATTAAAAGTGAGTTCCTGGATTTTATTCCTGACATGCACCCAATTAATATATTTTCCAAAACCGAGACACTGTATTTGCAGGATTTATTTAATATTAATGGAGGCATTAAAGGGATAATCTAGTACCTGTAAGA
The DNA here is from genome assembly GCF_000695765.1 of Mesitornis unicolor. NCBI lineage: Eukaryota > Metazoa > Chordata > Aves > Mesitornithiformes > Mesitornithidae > Mesitornis > Mesitornis unicolor. The sequence continues at coordinate 8,253 of NW_010198707.1, read as the reverse complement.
TGCTTTTAATTTTTTTTTCCAGGCTTTGTTTCAAAAATACAGAAGCTGCTTCTGACCTAATTGATCAAAAATACTTTTCTTCGAGAGACAGTGCAAAATATCTTCTTTTCAAGGAAAATGTATCTGGGGAGGTGAGAGAGAGAGAAAGGTAAAATATTCTAACAAAAGTGCCAAGATTTGAGCTGGAAATAAACCTCCAGCATAAAATGTATTTTGACATTGCTTACACAGCCATCCCCCAGCCATTAAAACTTGTATTTCTTCATTTGGATGCACACAATTAGTTAAAAAAGTCTGTTGTAAGTCTTTTCTTCCTACTACTTTTTCAAATTTCTCAGAAAGGGTATTCTTCAAAGTTATCTTATGATTGTTCTTCAGAAATTTTCAACTCATGGGAAATCACACACAAAAATAAGCTTATTAATCAAATAATTTCAGTAATTAAATAAAAAAATCAGTATTAATTATATATATATTTTAGAGATCTTTGGAGATATGTCTAGGTACTTTATCCCAGATCTACTCAAAAAGTTTATTTTTCTTCCAGCTGCAAAGTTCATCTGCTATTTTACTATGGTAATTGTATTAATATATTAATCACCAGACAAATTACTAGAAAGGATTAGACTTATTATAAAGGGAGAAAGTTATCACTTATAACTGTTAAAAGTATTTATTTTTCAGTAAAATTTAAAAAAAAATCACAACCAACAATATTTTCTGACTGTACACACATACACATTTCATAAACAGATGGATCAACTTTCATACATTTAAATTCTGATACCTTTTAAAAATAATTCCATTTTCATCTGGTTCTTTAGAAGAAGTACTGAACAAAGAGTACTAAGATTCCCCCCAACAGGATAACCTTATCCCTGTGATCTAACCTCATTTTCTCCTCCTTTCTCCTTTTTAATAACTTCACGGACACCATTTACCAGATACAAGAGGGATATCTTATATAAGGACACATAACCCAGGACTTATTTTAATATTCATGAGTTTTTCAGCTTTATTAAAGAAACTCAAGTAGCTAGCGAACACTGGATTGCATTCCTCCACCATATATCTTTTATCTGGCTGTTAAAGTTAAGCATTAATAATGTAGTTTTAACTTCTCCTCTTTTGGAATTCAGCTCTTTAGTGGACATGTAATACATGCTCCAGATTCTCCAGAGTGTGTACCTACATTAACAATCATAACTATTTACGGTTGCTACCAGGGTCCTAAAGACATGAAAGTTCCCAGACTCAGTAGGTTAGCTTTGAACTCACTGAAAGAAAGGACCAAAAAAGTTAGAATGTTATCTCCTCAAGTCAAAATCTAGAGGTTCATTTCCCACCTCAGATATTTTTCAAAACTTGATAGGGAAGTCTAGATTTTGGTTTCAAAAACCACAAGGAAAAAAGGAACCCCTTATTGTTACTGGTTTTTTTTCTGGACAAATCTTGACGTTTCTAATTGTATCTCCTTCCAAAACAAGAGATCAGTTTAGGAACAAAAAATACAATTACTACATGAAAGAAAACGACATTCAAATGTTGTTAATTAAATGAGGGAGTGGATGTCAATGTTAATGTATAGGTACATAAAAAGAACCTTATTTTGCAGATGTATGACAGAGCTCCCTGAAGAACACAAGTTTTTTTTATATTAATTCCATGGTAGTTGAAAGCTACATAATCAAAAACACCTTCTAAGTTTGGCAGAAATATAACACTAGCTGTTTAAAATAAAAGGTCTGTATGGAAAGTTCAGTTTTGTTTTGTTATTTTTTTTATTCCCCTAGGGTTATTGTGGTGGAGGAAATATTTCTATCTGGGCCTCAGGAAATGGTGGTCTAGCTAGCGACTGCAGTGGTGTGGATGATTACATGAAAAGCATTTACTCAGGGCAAAGCATGCCATCACTTACCTCTGCCCGAAAACTCCTGGACTACAAGAACTAATCAATGTCATTGGCCACTTGGAAATATCCAGTAAGGAAGGACTGCGGAAGCTACTGCCCTGAAACAATCCTTCAGTCTGATGTGAGGTGAGTTAGAAATGTGGAAGAGGTCTCAACAAGAGATCATCACTTCCCTCACTTTCTTACATAAATGTGTTGAAACAACAAGGAATATAAAGTTTTCTGATGGAGTCTTCATGCTTTGCAGGTCAATATTTGTGGCAAAGACAATGTGGTAAACTCAAGTTTGCAGAAATTTGGGAGATTTTCTGGAGGTACTTTTACTGCTTTTCACTCCTCTTTTCAGGACTCTACAAGTGTTTCTCACATGCCTCTTCTAATATAAGGAAGTCCATTTCCTATTCCAGGCCTGAAAATTGATGTGTATAAATCTGTAGATCTATCTGGATTCTTCTACTGTAATCCTGCCCATTCCAGACATCTTACAAACTGGTTGCCTTTTCCTTGGCTTCTTCAGAAAATATGAAATGAAAACGTTGGCAACAGCTGTCAGGCTTAGAGTGTATTCTTCTCAATTCCCAAATGATTTTCCATACATAAAGTTCATTTACAATGTCACTTGCAAGTTCAATCAGCACTCTGTCTTTGATAACCATTCAGATACACTTGGGTAAGTATCTTTCCATATTTTCCTTTTCTCTTCAGTACTGATTGAGTTCATTTAGAAAACTAGCTCTTCAGGCTATTGTATCTTAGCTTTGCTTTACTTTGTGTATTCCATTTTTTAGATACTTCCTATCATGTTACAGCTCATTTTTTTCTACAGCTCAATTTTTTTATTACAGATTTTTTTCTGAGAAACCTCTACCTTCCAAGCTTAATAAAACTGCTCTATCTTCCACTTTCTATTTTATAAAATATGACAGAACGCACTCTGTTTTCTTTTTCTGTTGTTGGTGGCTGTCCTCTATCTTTACTTATAGATGTATCACTGTCTTTATAGCCTACTAACTTTGTTAGATGTCACCACTCATCCTTTTGCTAAGTTACACATATTTGCAAATATTAAGAGACTCTCAGAGGAAAATCTTACTGCAGGTCAGCAATAAACATGTTTTTGAGGGGTAAGAGCATTGAGGAAGGGGAAAATACAATTGTAAGATTACAGCTGATAACATGCCTAATTTTTAAAATTGGACAATATATTGAATTACTAATTCCATACAAAACCATTTTAAAAACCAACATCGTGTATTAAGAACAGATGTGAAAACAGAGTATATTCTGCTTTACCTCTTGATTTGCCAAACCATGGTGTTCCCACTAAAAATGAACTAGTGTTTGGCAGCTCCCCTGGTTTTCAACATGTGATGTCTAGCTGGTGCTATGGGGAGACGAACTTTCATCATAGGTATGCTGGATTAACAGGAAATTTGGTAGCACAAGTGGTAGACCAGCAAGAGTCTGAGAATCAGACTTTTTTATATTCACTTTGTCTCAGACCTCAGTTTCCTCTCTTCAGATATTTCAGACAACACTTCTTAGTAGTATCAAACAGTGAGTCCAGAGAGATAATTTTGGGTTTTACACATTAAAAAAATTCTGACAGTCTTTTCTTTGAAGTGCTCCTAGTCTTCTGTGCCTGAGAGCAAAGGCTTAAAATTTTAAAAGGATGCATAGCATTGATATAAATCCAAACCTCTTCTAGCTTGGACAAGTCAGGGACATTTAGGAAAATATTTTCAATTAAGGTTTCACAGAATTACAGAGTCATGTAAGCTGAAAGAGTCCTCAGAAGGTGTCTAGTCCAACCTTCTCCTCAGAACAAGGTCAACACTGAATTCAGAATTTAGATTGCCCAGGATTTTGTCCTGTTAGGTCTTGAAAACCTTCAGTGGTGGATTCCAAAGCCTCTATGGACAACCTAGTCTGGTGCTTCATTTTCTTCAGAGTTAAAAAAGTTTTTCCTTATATCCAATCAGAATCTCCCCCATTCCAGTTAAGTCCGTTATCTCCTGTTCTCATGCTGTGGTCCTCAGTAATAAATTTAGCTCTGCCATCTTAATAGCCTAATTATGATCTCTGTGTTGAAAGGCAGCAGAAATCCCTGTGCAGCCATCTTCCCAGGCTGAACAAACTCACATGCCACAAATATTCCTCATAGGAAATGTGCTCTAGCCCATGGATGATACTTATTTACATTTTTCTTGTATTGGGTTCCCAAAACTGAGCACAGTATTTGGATGTGACCAAAAGAATAATCACTTCTCTCAACATACCATTAACATAGTTAATATAGAATCATAGAACAGCCCTGGTTCAAAGACATCTCAGAAGATCATCTGGTCCAACCTTTCATCTTGCTAACTTAGCTCAAAATTTGTTTGTGTTTTCCTGTGCTCATGTCCATACTGGGAAGTATCTTTCACTAGCCACACATTGGTAAAATGAGTATGAAGTTTATGAGCACCATCCACAGTTCCTTAACATGAGAGAAAGAGAGAAAACAAAAACTGAGAGAGGAAGCAAAAGAAAATGGGGGGCGGGAGAAAGGGAAGGAAGAAATACAAAATGTAATCATAAGCTTATCAAAGTGAGTGAGGACTTACAAGATTACAAAGAGCATTGAAATACAGCAGCAAAATAAGGAATAAGTGTACACCTATGATTCAGCTTTGAATATTACATAATTGGTCTGGATGTTGAGAAGTCAGATTATTGATCTCAAACTGTTTTTCTCTTTTTTAAAAATGTCATTTGTTTGTTTAAAACATAAACTTGCTATAATTCTATCAAAACTCTGTATTCTTATGTTAAAAGTATGCTACTTTGACACATTGCAGAAGGTGTAATTCAGCTGCTTCATGCTCCCAGTCTCTTCTGACTGGTTGTGGCTGCTTGTTTGGGCGCATTTCTTGTGATTTGTCATAGAATCGTAGAATAGAACCACAGAATGTTTTGGGTTGGAATGGACCTTTAAAAGTCATCTAGTCCAACTGCCCTGCAGTGAGAAGGGACATCTTCAACTTTATCCAGTTGCTCAGAGCCCCATCAACCCTGACCTTGAGTGTATCCAGGGATGGGGCTTCTATCACCTCTCTGGGCAAGCAGTTCCAGTGTTTCACCACCCTCATTGTAAAAAATGTCTTCCTTATATCTAGTCTAAATCTGCCCTCTTTTAGTTTAAATCCATTACCAGTTGTCTTATCACAACAGGCCTTGCTAAAAAGATTGTCCCCATCTTTATTATTGACCCCCTTTAAGTATTGAAAGGCACCAATAACGTCTCTCCAGAGCCTTCTGTTCACCAGGCAGAACAATCCCAACACTCTTAGCCTTTTCTGCATAAGAGAGGTGTTCCAGTGCTCTGATAATTTCTATGGCCCTCTTCTGGACCCGCTCCAACAGGTCAATATCTTTCTTGTGCTGGGGACTCGAGTTGGATGCAGTACTCTAGGTGGGGTCTTAAAAGAGCTGAGTAGAGGGGAAGAATCACCTCCTTTGACCTGCTGGTCACACTTCTTTTCACACAGCCCAGAGTATGATTGGCTTTATGGGTTGCGAGCACACATCACTGGCTCATGCCCAGCATTTCATTCACTGGTAAAATTCATCGGTATGGATCAGAGATGTGAGAAGAGAAGTTGCCAGTGAAGTCTGAGGGAAAAATGTTGTTGAGTACCTCAATCCTCTCCTCATCTCTTGTTACAAGCTTGCCAGTCATGCTCATCAGGGAGGGGTACACTTTCTTTGACCTTCCTTTTCTGGTTGACATATCTGTGGAAGCCCTTATTATTATTCTTTACATCTCTTGTCAATCTCAGCTCCAGCTGCAACTTGGCCTTACTCACCCCATCCCCTTCACAACTGGGTAGTGTCCCTGTGTTCTTCCCAGGATACCTGTCCCTACTTCCAATGCCTGTGTATTTTTTTCTTGCCCTTCAGTTCGACCAACAGGTCTGGACTCAGCCATACCAGTCTCATCATGACATTTGTCATCACCACCATGGGGATCCCAAGAGGCACCACCAGGATTACCAATGGAAGGAACCAGGATGAATCCTAGAACGTGTGGTCCAGGCAGACACTCTGCCCTGTATAGAAGGTTGGAAGCCTGAAGCACCGGCCTGTCACTCCCATGAGGCCACATGTCAGTATTTCAACACAGAAGTATTTTCTTTCTCAGCTGAAATATTTTGGAGGTTGGTTTTTTTCATCAAAATGTCAACATTTGACACATATAATGTCAATTTTCCAGCCATTCTACAGTAAATTGTACTCGATACAAATGTATGTGTATCTCCTCTATTCCTCCGTACTAGCTGTTTTTTCAATAAGAAATTACAGAAAAAAGTGAAGATGTGTCAGAATCTATAGGCTCTAATAGTGAGATTCATCTGACCAAATACAAAAATCTATAACTGAGACATCTACATCTGAGGTTGTCACCTTAGACTCTTTTCATAATCAATGGAGAGAAATAGGCACTTTTAGGGTGTGATTCATCTCATCCTGAAGTAGATGGCTAAAATAGGTCAGCTGAATCATGTTTTGAAAGCACCTATTTCTCTCCATTGGCAGTAGAGGGAATCTATGGTGACAACTTCAGACATTGACAGCTTAAGTTAAATAAAATTACTTATGCCTTGATAGTCCATAGTACTATCACGTATAAACTTGTCCTTTTGCATCGTATTTTCACCTGTTCATCTTATTTATTTACAAATATGCAATGACTTTTTGTTTTGCTCTTTCTCCACATTAAACCAATCTTTTTACCTTCATTTTTCCC
>NW_010198707.1:0-1518 GCF_000695765.1 Mesitornis unicolor | reverse complement strand
TTCCCTACATACATTGTGTTGTGTATCCTTTTTCTATTCCATCAGTAAAAAAACAGGCTTTAAATCAGAAATTTTAAGACAATATCTTAAATAAATGTGTGCTATATCACCAAAACTATGAGATTCTGCAGTATTGTCTCTTTTTCTTGTTAGTGTCACCACTAGTCTGTGGTCTTTCGAAATACATTTTGAAACACAAGTTCAATAACCAAATTATACCAGTTGTCTGATATAGAAGGCCAGGATCAGGCAAAAGGTATTCCTGTGTTGTTTCACCATGTGGACTGCACAGCACCCTTTCACAAAGGATGTCATTTAACATAATAATTAATTTCCAAATTTCTTTGTACCTATCTGTGGATGCCACAAGTTAGAAACTGTTCTTTTTGTCACCTTCACTCACATAGGAAGCAAAGATTTTTCAGTAATTGCCAGTAGCTTGGAAGTGAACACTGTAAATATAAAGTTGTATAAATAATAATTATAGTAGGTGGTACAGTGAAAACAACTGCATTTTGCCATGCCTCAATCCTAGAAGCACATGTCAGAGACAGTGATGTCTTTTTTAATGTCTTCTAGAAATTAAGTATGGATGAAAGTCTAAACAGTGGTTGCAGATCTTGCATATGTTCCCTTAATTTCTCCAATGTGGAGCACTGCCTTAGCAGAATCCTGAAAGAAAGTAAACAACAATATATCTGAATTCCCTCTGGGTAAACCCTGCAAAGGGTTATAAAAGAGTGAGAGATGGGGTATGAATTTCACTTCAGTGCACAAGTAATCTGACTGGGCTAAATCTAGGGTGGAGGACTCAGATTAACTCCCAGCTACCTGCTGCAGTTTTCACATTTTCATCGTGTAAGAAGCAAAAAGGAACTCTTAGTTCATCTAATCTGCTTTCTTCTCGATCACAAGCACTCATCTTTCACACAGTTATCCTTACTTTGAGCCAAATAGTCTCTCTGCAGCTAAAGTATATCTTCTTGAAAGACATCTAATCTTGATTTGAGGATCTCAGGAGATGGAAAATCCACCACTTTCCTCTAGAATGTGTTCTGATAGCTAATAGCTACCAGCATTAAAAGTGTGTGCCTTATTTCCAATTTGAATTCATCTGGCTTCAGGCTTCAGCCTTATTATGCCTTTCTCCACTAGATTACAGAGTCCTTTCATATCCATTATTTTCTGCCTGAGAAGGTATATATGCCATAAGCAAGTCACCTCTCAATCTTCTTCCTTATAAACAGAGAGATCCAGCTCTTTAAATCTCTCACCAGAAGGCATTTTCTCCCATTTTCAAAACATTTCTGCATTTCCTCTCTACCCTCTCCAGTAGCTCCACTGTGTCTTTCTGAAAATGTGGACTGCAGAGTTGCTACAATACTCTAGCATTGATTATGAAAGATCAGCTCTCCTGCTCCTTCACTGACCATTCAACAATCCTGTTGCGCTTTTTGATCCCATTCTGAGCTACTGTTTAGTGGCTTGTCAGCCAGTCAGCCACAGTCCAGGAGGTTC
>NW_010198706.1:0-246 GCF_000695765.1 Mesitornis unicolor | reverse complement strand
TGGTCCCAGGAAATGTGAGGACTTTGGTTTGGATAGTGTGATTGGTCTATTGGATTGAATTGCATTGCATTGTATTGAATGGGATTATTATTCTGAATTCAGTAGGACTACATAGGTGGATTGTGTTGGACTACATGAGAGGATTGGACTGGACTGTTGGACCGCATCAGGTCCATCAGGATCGCATCAGGTTTTTGGGCAAGATAGCATTGTGCTGTTTGATTGGCCTCTTGGATGGGATTGCAT
>NW_010198705.1:161746-170374 GCF_000695765.1 Mesitornis unicolor | reverse complement strand
GTATTTCCCATTGTTCTACTCTGATGTTGGTTAACAAATTAAAATTGTATCTTTTTTTTTCTCCTTATGATGAGTCTGTCTTTTGCCTGTGACCTGCTTAAGTGATGAGAAGCCCTCCCAGTCCTTATTTTGACTAGCCCTTTTTTGGGGCATCGTGGTGCTCAGTTATGCACTGGGCCTTAACCACAACACCCATCACTCCACCAGGCGATGCTGTGTCCAGTGCAAGCCAACCCCAGAACCATCTCCAAGAGGTCAGGTGCTGCCACGGAAGTTACCTATGGCGAACTCGTCAAAGGTGACAGTGGTGGAGTTTTTGCCCAGAGCATTCGTGACTGTCAGAGTCACCTTGTACTTCACTGTCGAGAAGAGATGGAGGTATCTGATGTGACACCTGTTTTTGGGAAAGGCATCCTTCTCGCAGACCATTTCTTTCGTGCCGTGTCTGGAAAGCAGAGGGGAGAAGAGCTGTTACCAAAGGCATGCTTTCCTCCTGCCAGGGAATTATGCAGACTTATGTGTGTGAGGTTTTGTCCTAAGCCTGCACAAAGACTGCCGTAAATGTCCTCATTCTGGCACCAAGGAAAAGGACAAGACCCTGCTGGGTTTGGGGCTGGCTCTGTTCCTCCTATGAGAGGAATGGGGTCTCCTCTCTGCTGATGACACAAGCTCTAGAAGATAATGCATGGTATCAGCCTGTATAAGGGCTGTGCTAGGACCTGGGCATAAGGTGGAGACAATGCCATGCCATGGCCAGCCCTAGGCTGCTGCCCGGCCTCTGCCAATGCATGGCAGAATGGAGTGTGACTGTGCCAAATGAGCCAAAAACCAGCACGCACAACCTCCACTGTGGACAAGTAGTGCAGAGAGGATGGACCTGGGGGCTATGGAAAGGGGACCTGGGAGCTGGGGACTGTCCTGGTCCACTCTGGGGGAATTGCAGCTTTCCTGGGACAAAGCCCCGGTGTCAAGCATCCAGTTTGGATGTCCCTGGAGCATCCTTCCCCAGGCCCAGTTTTGGTACAACAACTCCCTACGGTCAGCACAGGTCAGACCCACTGCCCCAGGACTTCATGGCACCACTTGGGACCTGCTCCAGGCTGCAGGGACAAAGACTTGCCCCACCCCCCCGCACTCTTCCTCCCCGTGCACTTACATCACGGAGATGTTGAAAGAGTTGGGGATGTAGGTGGGAGTGGGCAGGTGCCAGCTGCAGTAGAAACCCTTCGGGTAGTTGTTGGACCGGCACATCAGTACTGGCTCCTTCGGGGGCACTGCAGTGGAAAGAGAAAGAGCAATTACCCATCGAGGTGGGGTTGTCACCAGGTCCTGAACAAGTGGATGTCCCTGTGCTCTCAACTGCTGCCAGCTCAAGCAGGGATATAGTTTGCAAGGAGAGCTGGTCTGTGTTTATGGTGGTTGGGGGATTTTGTCCCGTGTCTGCTAAGGTCCCTCACAAGACCTTGCTTTGGATGAGGCTGTGCACAGCAGCTCACCTCCTCCCGAGGCAGCTCTCCAGCTCTAATGGGAGGAGTGGCAGAGGAGGTTGGCAGGTACCGGGAGAATTGTCCTCAAGGCTGTGACAGAGATGTTGCTGATGGGGAGGAGGTTCTGCTCTCTCGACCCCATTAAGCTCCAGTGCTCACGGCTTTTTCTGCCACATCCCAGGGGAGTGATAAACGTGTTGAGGGATGATCTTCTGAAAGAGCAGAGGTCCTCAAATGGAGGAAAAAGGATCATTTCACTGAGGATGAGGAGAAACAACCTGAAACCAGCAGAGAAAATTCAGCTCTGCAGGACTGGCAGTGTTAACGCTTTCAGCAGTGGGGTAGAGCATCCCAACCCAGGGCCCTGCCTCCCAGGAGACATGGAGGCAGCTGGAGACAGGATGAGAGCATGCAGTGGGGAGCAGCCTTTCCCTGGCTCTGCCTGCCCATCCTAGAGGCAGAAGAGGACTTTAAACCCAACCAAGTGTTCACACTGCACTCGGTTTTCCCGGATGCATGTGCACTCTGTGCTCTTTGCAGGAGCACAGCCAGAGCTGCGGGAAGACTCTGTAAAATGCCAAGGGCTGGTACATGGGGGAGGATGAGATGTGATACCTTTCAGCTGATAAATGTTGCCCTTGTAGGTAGGTAAAAATCTTATCTGAACTGACACACCAAAGTCAACTCCTCTTGGTACCTGGACAATTGCATTGCTAAGAGCAGAGTTTGGCTCTAATACAGCACCTTGGCATGGTACCTCTTCATAAAATACACTCCCTGGGTGGTCTTGGTCACCTTCTTTGTAAGCCCTTGTCCCCATGCATCCACCCAGGATGTCCCAGGACATGCTTTTCTCTCCAAGCAGAGGTTTTAAAACAATCCTAGCAGACCTGGCAGCCTCAGTGCAAACACTGCTGATTACCACCTCGCTGTGGTCCCAGCGGTAACACACTATGTGTCTAGGAGCAGAGCAGGACCCTGGTGGGAAACAGGAGAGGGCCAACTCAGCTGGTTTGCTGTGAGCATGGACTGCCAGTGTGGACCACTGGGATCCTGGCATGGCATCACACAGCACAGCCCATGGTCAGAAAATAACAATGGGTTTTGCTAGAAAAGCTTTCGGAGGGATGCCATGCACTCCAGCTGCAGCATCATACTGCAGTCTACAGAAGGGAAAATGAGGCATAGGGCTTGCACACACATCGATGTCCCTGGGGCAGGGCTGTAGATGGAGCAAGCAGATGATGACAGACCCAAGGGCTGAAGAGTCAGGGAGCAGGGAGTGAGGAGAGGGAGAGGGAGAGGGAGAGGAGGGGGCCAGCAGAGAGGGGAGGCTGTGCCGTTCATCCTAATGGCTATTTCAGCCTTCAGTCAGCAGACGAAGGCCAGAGCCTGGTTAATGAGCCTCCCAGCTAAATTATTCAAGCAGGCCCTCCACAGCAAAGCAGAGTGGCTGTTTTCAAGGCCAGAGACAAGGGTGTGATCCTCACGAGGGCTCAGTCCTCCTCCTCCTTAACCCATTCTCTGCCCCGCAGCTGCCCCCGGGGTGAGGTGGGAGCAAACGCGGGGCAGCATTGTCCTTTGCAGGTGGCAATGTGTGTGTGTGTGTGTGTGTGTGTTTGGGGTTTCCCGGGAGGTGTTTCGGAGGGGTTGAAGGGGTGCAGGGGATTTAGGCACAGCCTTTGGGGTCCGAGCGACCGCGTGGTGGCAGTGTGGGCTCACAACACCCGCCTGGCAGCCGGCAAACCGGGCTGGGGGCTGGAAATAACTGCATGGAGCTGGGCAGGGAAGGATGCTGAAGATGCTGCCGTGGGCCTCTAGCCCACTGCTTGTGCTCGGCTGGAGCCAGCCAGGAAGCCGAGCAGAGGCTTCATCGAGCATCCCCAAAGTCCTGCACGGTCCCTGCCCGACGAGGAGGCTCAGTCCTACTCATGCAGTCCCAGATGCTGCACTGCTACTCAGCCACAATTAGTCCATCTGAGGATAATTTATCTCCCTTGCCTCCAGTATTACGTCGGATCCGGCTCTTGGTGATCGGTGCTAATTTCTCCACTGAGGAGGCTGGGGCAGGCTTGTGCCTGCTTTGCTGTGAGAAGTTTGGCTGCCCAAACTGCGTCCTGCTTCCATCCCTACTTTGCAGCAGCCTTTGAAGATGCCCCATTTTCACAGACTTGAATGTCTTGAAGATCCTGCCCTCTGGTGCCTTTTAGCAAGCCAGAGGTGGAAGGAGAGCCTGGTGAAGGGGGACAAAATGACCCCTGGTATCTCTGCCACCCTGGTGCCCATGCAGCATCCTCACCCCACTGCAGCTGAAGCAATGCTGCTGTAAGAAGCCTGTGTCACCCCAGCCATTGCCCTCTCCTTCTGGTCAGACACAAGCTATCTTTTGGGGACACTCCTGCCACCTCCATCTCTCCAAAGTGCCATCAGTATTATAGCCACAGGCAGGAGAATGGGAGGGGAATGTCATTCAACTGCCCTACTTCCCATCTTGATGGGCAGAAAGTCCACCTTATTGGAGAGCACAGGTCCAGTGCGATGTGCCACCTGGGGCTGTGACCATGACACCATGTGGGTGACTATGACCACGAACACCAGGTGCCATGAAGGAGAGGGTTGTGAGGCCCTTCTCAGCTGCCACAGTGCATCAGGAGGGCTATCTTTGCCCACCCTGCCATGCTGCCTTCCTCAAACTGGTGGCAGGGTCCTCATCTGCCCATAGGAGATGGTGGCTTGCAAACCTGTTCCTTTCCCCTCCTCTCCCAGGAAAGGCCCTTGTCGGCACAGCTCATCCTGCCCATCAAAGGCTCTTAAAGAGCGCAAATAAAATTGCAGGCTCCAATCGATCCGGCGCTCCATAATGCTGTCTTTGGAGATGGGCCAGCCTGTCGGGCTGATCAAGAGAGAAGAAAGGCAGCAGAGAAAAACAAAGCCATCAAGGGAGCATTGAAGGCTTTTTCTGCCGGTTTGGGCAGTGCCTCTGGGTGCGCGGTGTCCCTCTCCTCCATCCTCCCTAGGCTGATGTTCAGCTCTCAGACACTGCCCAACACCGAAAACAGCCCAACCAGCACATTGCCTCTGTGCAGGCACTTCTCCCTGGGCTCCTGCATGCAGCCTCGCTAATCCCGGCAAATATTTACTTCCCCGTTGCCTCACGGAGCAGCCGAACTCTGTAAAGGCAGAGCTCCTTCCCTTTCACCGCAAACAGCGCCTGCCCTCTCTAATCTGTCTATTAACCTCTCGCATGGCAGGAAGCCACTTCTCCCGCGCGCTCTGCTGATGTCCTCTCTGCAAACCCGGTGTGTTTAATACCCGGTCGTGGTGGCTTCCCAGAGGCTTGGGCTGCCACCAGCCTTGCTGCAAATGCTTGAGGAAAGGGAATAAAAGGCCGTGTCAGACCCAGGCGCATCCCACCCAGGCACGCTGCTGTGCAATGCTCTAGCAAAATTTGGAGCTGTGGCAGGCAGCAAAAGCTGGTGCCAGGGTCATCATCTCTGCAGAGGACCAGTGGCAGGGACAGGGTTGGCTTTCCCAGCACAGTGCTCCAAGCTTTGCATCCATTTGACCGCTGTCTCTCTGGCTTGTTGGAAATAGCTGTCGCTTGACCAGGTCCAGCATCTCTGCCTGGCTGGAGAGAGCACAACAAGTGGTCCTGAAGGATGAAACAGCTCTGGATGCATCAGCACAGGCACAAGTTTTTTGTCTCCTTCCTCATCTCAAAGCCCGGTCGTCCTTGTACGCTGAGTCCCACTGCACAGGGGGAAGAAGTGTGACCAATCCATTTTAGACACCACTAAAAATGATCTACAATAGCTTTTCCTAGCCCTGCTAGGTCATGAGATAATGGACATTAAAATCATGGCATTTTTATATATAGAAAAGTTATTTTAGGTCATTTTTAGAGGTTTCTGAAATGGATCAGTTATAATTTTCCTCTCCTGCTGAGGGCTGAACGTACTAAAGATGCCTTGCTCCACAGGTGGAGGGACACAAAAAATAGTACCAATAAAAGTTTTAAAAGGCCTCTCAAAACACTTCTGTAGGAAGTGTTTCTTCTGGTGCACTCGAGGCATATTCAGGCCTTAGAGGATGCTGATCCTGCAGTGTAGCTGTGGGGTCACCTGCATAACTCATTGTACCAGTCTGGAGCCAGCAAAGCCTGCAAGGTCCATGGCAGCAGCGTGTGCTCATGTTAGGACTACAGCCATCACACAGTCAGCCTGCATGTGGGCAGGACCCCCGTGTCACCCCATGCTGGGTGACAACCCCATCACCGATGTTGTTTTCCTGCCAGATGCTTGCTGTTAGCATCCTGCAGGATCGCTGCCCCCTCTCTTGCTTTACATGCCCTCCTCATCCTCACCCACTATTTTGGCACCACAGCCATGACCTTGCAGGCAGTGGGTGTGTGCCCACAAGTAAAAAGGGACCCAAAAGCAAAGCTGCAGAGGCTGGAAGGCACAATGGGGACCCACCCAAGTGGGAGATGACAGCCCCAAGCACACACACCCTGCACGTCTGCGCACGCACCTAGGCCGATGCTTTCCTTACGTGCATGCCAGCTGCAAGCACGATGTATTATTTATCTAACGTCGCTTTTCTAAAATTTCCTGTGTACAGCAAGCTGGTAGGACACAATAAAACAGTGATGAATAAATCATATTTTTACTGCCCAGCGGATCAGGGTAGCATCCGCCTGCCATGCACCACCTGTGCTGGAGTGCAGCATAGCTGTGGTCGGGGATGGACCCTTCCACTGCTCCAAATCCTGGGACGTGGCTGTGTTTCACAGCTGGAGAAAGGGAGGTGAAGTTCCAATTTTCCTCTGTTCTCAGATGTGGGTGAAGATGAGGAGGGTGAGGATGGGGTGGTACAGAGGCAGGTGATGCTGCCCTGCATGGTGCTTCTGCACTCCAGGAGCATCATGTTTGTAAACACTGAATCAGAGAGCCCAGGGATGCAGGGGCTTACGGCAGGTGACCCGGGGCAAGTGATGAGGGACAAGGTTTAGATCTCTCCTAGTCAGTCCAAGCCACTCCAACCTTAGAAAGGGATATTTTCAGGGAGACATTCATCCCCCCTGATATTAGACATGGAAGATGCATCACCCTGAGCCATGAGCCAACCCAGCTAAACACCAGAGATGCCCAGCCCTGACACCCTCACACTGCCACATTTCCCTGGGAGCTCCCAAAACAGGCTAGGGTCACCTGTGGCTGTAACCAAAGTCCCCTGGATCCACTGTCATCTAGGAGCCAGTTCCCCAGCCTCAAAGAGCAAGAATTTATTCCCCAGAAGGTGCCGGAGAAAAAGGTGGACTCAGCAAAAGATAAATTTCTTAAAGACCCTGTTTTACACTGATTAGCGCTCGTAAACCAAGCGATGGATTTTCTCATTTCCCTTGCAGAAAATTCAGCATGTGCATTGAGAGGCAGCGCTGTAAATTTTTGGGCAGGGCATTACTCATAGAGAAGAGAGAGCTCAGAGCCCTGCTTTTAAGTCCAAATCACGGTGCAAGCTCCTGGCCCTAAAAGCTGCCTCGCAGCAGGGCAGCGTGATAACAAGCTCAGCAGAGTCTGCTTCATCCTGCACGAGGCCACGCGATTTGTGGCACAGCAGAGGTGCTCTTCAAATTTGACAGCTCTCAAGCCTTCAAAAAAATTAGCAAGCAAGTCTGGTTAAGTAGCAAGAGGAAAGAGCAAGAAGAGAGGGGTTCTGGCAACTGTGGCATGGGGGCGACGCAGCCCTCTCTGGAGATGCTCCCCGAGGCGTGGGATGCTGTGGGAAGGTGATTTAGGCAGGTGAAGCTGTCATGCAACCTGCCCCCATGTCAGACCTCCTTGCTCCCAGCAGCACAGCAGACTCCCTCCCTAGGGTAATACCCACACAGGTCCTTGGAGATCACATCCGGCACACCAGCACCCCAAATCCAGCTATGCTCCTGCAGGTGACCTTGTCTCCATGGGCTGGGATGCTGGGCTAGATGCCTCAGGGACCAGCATGCTTGGGAACCCACCGCAGCAGAGAGCCTCTCCTAACCTCCCTGTCTTCCATCACAAACCAAAGTACAGCTTTGCTCCCAAACAGCATTAAATATTGAACAAAAGAAAGTAAATCTGTTATCTGGGATAATTGAGAGTAAATAAAACATTTAACCAAACCAAATGCAGCTGTTTCTACTTGGAGCCGGCACAACAGCAGGGAAGCCAGGTCAGCTACTCCACGTCCTCGTTACGGCCCTCCCCCGTTGCGGCAGCTGATTATTGTTTTGTGTATGACGGTAGCACCGCCAAGCCTCGAGCGGGGCCGGGGCCCACAGTGCTCAGTGCGGCACACCCTGGAGGGGCACACTAGCGGGGCAGGAGGCAGCAGCACGGCAAGCGCACCAGGCATGGGAAGCCCTTCATAGCGCTTGGGTTTGCTCTCCAGCCCGGGGAGTTCACGGCGAGGCCGGCTTTCCTCCCCCAACACCTCTGCGAGGGGATTTGCATGTAACATAAACCATTTCAGAGCCAGGTCACCGGTTCGCACATAGCCCCGGGCAGTAATGACCAAACCTTGTTACCGGCTGCTCAGAGATTGAGTGTGCTGGGATGCCGTCCAGCTCCTGGAGACCTGAAGAGCAGCTTAGGGTGAGGGACTGTGCGGCTCCCAGGGGAAGGTGCTGGCAAATGGAGTCAAGAGAGGCTCTGGGGATGGGGAGCACATCCCTGCCAGCAGCTTGGCGCTGGAGCATCCCAGGGTGCTGGGCTGCCATGTCTGCACAGTGGGGAAGGGGCTGCAGGCCCCACGGGGTGAGCAAGAAGCTGATGTGCTCTTTGTTTTCTCACTACAGCCATGGGTCTTTCCACTGCTGGGTTTTTGGGACCAGAGCTTAATGCCCCCGCAGCTCACACCCAAATGCTGCGCCTATCCCTGATAAAATGGCTGGGGGGAATGTGGGGCATGAATTGCATGGGATTTTCCAGTCCCTGCCAAAATAGTTTCTGCTTCCACCCTTCCCCTCAATATGAGGCTGGATGCACCACACCAAGGCAATGCAGGGGGAAAATGCTTCCATACACCCACATGGGTCCCCCAGCAGCTGCTCCTCACTCTGCGGAGAAGGTACATGGGAGTACATCACAGCCCCGTAGCTGCC
>NW_010198705.1:157185-161710 GCF_000695765.1 Mesitornis unicolor | reverse complement strand
AAAACTGCTCCGAAACATTGGTTTCCACTGTGCCCTGTCTCAGCCCACACCAGCTGTGAGCCACACACAGCCCTGGAGCCTGAATCTGTGCAGAGCCCTGGAAATCTCCTCCAGGAGCTCAGCTGGAAAAGCTACCAGCCAGAGAGAGGGAGCATCCCTGTCTGTTGTGCGGGAGGACAGCACCGTCTCTGCATCAGTTGTGCAGGGGCATGAGGGGTGTCCCTGAGGGCTCCCTAGCAGTTTTGGGGAGCCTGAGGATCTGTGTCATGACAGCCCCCTGCCTCCACGCCTGCAGGGCTTGCAGTAGAGAACTCAGCATTTCCTTATCCCTCTTTTCCCAGCTCCAGGCACAAATCCCCTCTATGATCTACACCACACAATGCACCTGCCCCCTCCACCACCCTATTTAAAGGCTGCAAGAAAGCAATCCATCCTCCTGGACGCTCCAGATGGAGAAGACAGGGAAAATACCAGGTGCAATCAGACACAACTGGGACCATCAGCAGCCGTGTATCCTCGGCAAAGCTGTCCCTCCAGAACTCCTGGAAATTGTATATTTATCCAGAAGAAGCCTCTGGAGGGAAGCTACAAGCACTCTGTCATGTACTGAGCAACGAGCTAGCCACGAATATTACCAGTTATCACTCCCAGAGGGGGAGTATGGGCTGCCTCCAATAGCCAGTGGCTCTCCAAAAATGCCTCTTCTCTCTTTATCTCTCTTGAGATCCAGCCTGGATACGACCCCTTTTCCGCTCTGCTCTTCCTCAAGCTGCTCTCCGCTCTACCCCATTCAGCAGGGTACCTGCTGGCAGAGGGGTCTCTCATTCCAGAGGGAATGGAGAAAAGAAGTAAGAGATTTCTGACTCTCTGGAGAGGAGAAAGGGATGTATTTGGGCTTCCCTTCTGCCTAGGCAGGAGGAGGAGCTGATAGGAGTGGTTAGTAACCAGGCATACCCCCATCCACTTCCTTCTTGCACCAGCACTGGCATTTGCTGTAAAAGCTCCTTTCCTTCAGCATTTATTGAAAACCTCTCCTCTTTTCTCCCACATGGTTTGCTAGGGGAAACACTGCAGGCTATGCTCCCATCCTCTTATGAGGCAGACTCTATGGCCTCTCAGTCCCAGGGATCACACAGCCCTTCGTGTGCGAAAGCCCTGGCCCCTGCAGCGCTGATGGCTTTGCCCAGCTTTGTGTCACTGACTCAGTTCTGCTGCGAAACCAACTCCAGAGACCTTGCAAAAACAGGCTCTAGAGCCACACGCCCCCTGAAAGATGCCAGAATTGGCTGTAGAGAACTGACACAGGACCAGAAGGAGCCTCATATGGCTTCTTTCCTTGTTGTTCCCACCCCAAATCCATGCAAGTCCCTGAAGCAGCAGCCAGCCCTGTTGGTGTGTCATTGAAGCCACCTGGCCCACTCCACATGTCCTTCTGCATAATATACATGGAAAATTGGACTCTGGTGGGGATAGGGCTGAGATGGACACCCCAGGGGGTGACTCTGGTTGGTGGTATAGGTCAGGCTGCTCAAGGATTCTGCTATCCCACTAATGATGTGCATCAGGGAAGATGCTGAATTTATCCCAGGAAACGAGGTCTCCACACCAGCCCTCAGCTGCTCACACTCTGGCTTTGCAAAAAATACCAGTCAGGCACGTCACTAACAGCTCAAGCCCAAACTGTCTCCTGCACTGTTGGTACCATGGGGTGAAGTAGGTAAGGAGGAGGGACATCAACTTCAGAGCATCACTCTCTGCAGCTCACCCAAAGGGCGATCTTCAAGGGCACAAAACCTGGAGGAGCGTGGCATTTCTGGGAGAGGTGAGCTGAGATACCAGCTTAGCTAACACCACTGCTTGACACCACTGCTCGCTTCACAAACGCCTTTTTTTTGTCCTCAGGCCTGAATCAGGCCCTGGCCTCACTCTTATCTTACGGCAACGGGATCTATGGGATGATGTAAGTCACACAACTCCAGACTTCCCTGCATTTGGAAGTAATAGCTGCATGCTTAACTCAGCCACTTCAAGGGAGGTCCCATTACTCAGCCCATCTGTAAAGAAATGGAGCTAAAAAAAGGCTCTTTGCTTTAAGAAAATGACGCTCATCTTCCTCAAATCCTGGCTCGATGCTGAAATTCCCACAAGCGGCAGCAACAAACCCTGCGGGATGCTCCTGGCGTGCACGGGCAGGGCAGCTCGAATGGCTCAGGGGGCTCCAGGAGCCCCTTCCCACCCGCATGAGAGCCCACAATTTGCAAAACGAAGCATGAAGCAGAAACCAACTCCATTCCTCACAGCGACTGTTTTCACTCGCTCTAATCATCACCTGCAAAATCTTTGCAAGGCTGTTTTCATTTTCCTCCCTCCCCGCTACCCCCAGCCCTGCTTTGCAGCAAGCACCTCACTAAATTCCCTTAATCTCCTCTTTCGGTCATACGCTATCTTCTAGTCCTTTAATCAGTTTTCCTCTGGATTCCCTGTAATTTATCAATGGCCTTTTAATAATGAAACCCCCAAAAGTGAACACACTTTTCCTGAGCACATCGGCACCAGACCTGGGGTAAGAGTGGCATCGTTGCTGCCTGGATGCTCAGGACAGCTTGTCCCCCTTCATGGAGAACAGTGGCTTCTCACTCATGCCCTGATTTGCTTCCAACAAAGAACAAATAACAAGCAGTTACTGTTATAAAAAATACTGTTATAAATATTTTAATTACTTCCTAAGGGCTGGTGGGAACCACCAGCACAGAGCTCCCCCAGGGTGGTGACACTCCTGCAAACACCAGAGCTGGGGACTGAGCTGTCACCCAGAGGTCTCCAAACCTCTTTCAGGCAGGAGAAGGGGGTGCAGGATTCCAGGATGGGCATCATGCACACAGGAGGTTGGGGCACTGTTGCTTTATTTGGGGAGGCACTGCACTGTGCAGACAGCAGCGCTGCCCAGCCCAGCAGGAGGCCCTCAAGAGAGCTGGGGCAGAGGGGAGAGGAGGACACGGTGCCCAGATACCCCACTGATGGGCTGGGACTGGTTCCTGGCTGGGTCGTGGTCTCTGCAAGAGGCTCAGCACAGGATCAAGGAGTTTGGCAGTGAAGCCCAAGGCTGCTCTTTCTTCCCCTGCCTTTCTCACCCCTCTCCAAGGTCAAACAGTCCTGGACTCTCCATAAACTGTCGCAGGGGCTCCAGGGGATTTCAGGAGGTATTTGATAGGATTTCAGCGGACCTGAAGCGTGACTTCACAGGGATGGGGGGGAAACACCCTAGAGCTTTGGAGGGAAACGTTATTAGAGTCACTGAAGGATTTTGCTGTGCTCTCTGAAGCGTTGCACAGAAAATTGGAGAGGGAGAGCGAGGCCCATAGGCTGGACCTTGCCAGCAGCAGGAGGATGCTGCGGTGTCCTGGCTCATGTGAGCCCCACTGCCCCATCATGGATCAGGAGCTGCTGTGTGCACTGCAAATGCCACCTGCAACAGGGACAACTCTCCCCTCGATGCATGCAGACACCTCAGCAACTTTCTGAGATGGGGTGAAAGCAGGGGTTTGTCTGCAGGTGGCAGCTACAAGATTGTGCTGGGGAAAAACAGACAGGGCACGGCAGTCTGGTTTCACCTGAATACCTCGCCTTCTTCTCCTGGTGCACAGAAAGCAGTTCTGGTTGGGTTAATGCCAATGCAGCTAGATGTGTCCCATGGCATATGTGTCACCAGCAGCACGGGAAGGAAGGCAGCGTGCCTGGAGAAAGTGAAGTGCTGTGATCATGCCAAAGTTTCTGACATGGGGTTGAACCTGCCCAGGATCCCGTATGGGAGGATTTGGGGTCTGTCTGCAACAGGGAAGCACAGCTTGGTACCTGCCCCATGCCCAGAAAGTTGTTCATGGGCATTATCAGAGAGCAGTTCCCATAGCAGCATCCACAGCGTTATGGCAGAGCAGCTCAGCCATGGCCTGGCATAATGAAAAGCAAATGACTTTTGAGGTCATGGCTCACACAGGCATCACGGTAGCTGTCTCTCCTGCTTTCTGCACTAATATGGGCTGGAAAGGCAAGAACTGAGCAAGGACACAGGGGACAGAGACACAGTCTTTGTTTCTCCTCCCCACCCCGAAACTTTGCTTGGACCCTTGGGAAGTCTGTAGCTCGAATGCAGCTTTCACTGTGAGTCAAATGGGTTGCAAGTGTATTGGCATGTGTTGTGTCATCTGCAGTGGTTAATAAGATCCATTTTCTAAGGAAGGGGAAAAGAAAAGGAAGAAGAGGAGGGGAATACTTAAATCTGCAAAACAAACATCCATCACCCCTCCTGAAGCACTAAACCCATGGGTATAGATTATATATGAAAGGTTGGTCTAGAGCAATAATCTGCAAGGGCTTCTCACAACAATGCAGCTGGATTCAGACGCCAAACCAAAATGTTTAGCACTTAATACCTTCAAAGCCCATACAAAGAATGGATGTGATGCTGGCCCCGGTGGGCTTATCGGGAGATTTGTCTCCGATTTCACCAGCAGCCCCATTAACACAC
>NW_010198705.1:155691-157154 GCF_000695765.1 Mesitornis unicolor | reverse complement strand
CTGCTCTGGGAGAGGGCAGGGGACCTTCACGTCCAGTGACACCTACGCCAGGCCCTAGCTCTGAGATGTTGCAGGAGTTGCCTTTCCATGTGGTATTTCCTGCAAAGCTTGGAGGAAGTGGTAAAAGGGAGAAAAGCAGCCTGTGCCACCTTACAGCCAGGGAAATGGAGGCAGAGAGCAGCCAAAAGATGACTGCCGAGGATGGAGAGGTTGACGGAGGATGCATCCCTTGGCCCTGCACACATCTCCCCATGCATTCTGGTGACCCCAGGCACTCAGCACATCTCTGCCTGTACATGAGCATCGCTGGGCTCAGCATTCAGGGGGGCTGAGCTGTCCAAGCCCCGTTCCCCCTCCCCATGGCCCCAGGCAGGGCTGGGAGAGCCCTCCTCGCCCGGTCAGCTTCCCCACAGCCCGAGCAGATGTTCTGGGTCCTGTATCCCGGGACAGATCCCGGCGTGATTTATTACTGGACGTGACTTCTGGAGTTTGTCAAAGGCACCCGTTCCCCCTCCCCTGGCTTTCCCCACACCCTTCCCATTTTGTTTTACGTTCACTTTGTGGTCTCCCCACCATAGCTTGCAATAAACAGAAACTCATTTCCAGTGTAAACAACTGCATGTTCTGCCCCAGTGAGCCGTATGACCTTGCCTTTCCCGCTCCCCACCCCTGCCTGCTCTGGGCTCTGGGAAAACGGTCTCTTCCTTCTGCTTTTTTTCACCCCTGACCCTGCTGGCCCTTTGCATTTTTTTTTCCGCCGAGATTTATAATGTGCCAGCCAAGGCTGGAGTGGTCTATCCCACTCCACGTCACGTACATGCTATTAAAAGTAACTCTACCAATAGATCTCAGGAAGGAAAGCCACCTGAAATCCCGAAGAGCTGGAGATGGGAGGAAGGCTCTGCCTGAGCTGGGCGCTTATACCCAAGATGGGGATGTTGGTCTCAGCATGGCCAAAAGCCTCCTGAGATGTGGGATGCCTGTCAAGGGCAGAATTTAGAAAAATTGAGTCACACGCTCAGCTCTTGTGCACCGATGTGTGGGGGCAAGGATATATGCAGTGCTGGAGTAGCTGCCAGGCAGCTTTTGGGATAATGAGGCTGTTAGAGATGCTGTGCTGCTCGAAATCCAGAGGCTTTAGTGCCAATGGCATCATACAGGGGGGATGCTAATGGTGTTCCCATGGAGGTTGTGCCTGGGCACTCACTGGGACCTGCTCGCAGCTGCTTGTGGCTGCAGAGCCCTTTCCCCATGTGGTTTTAACAAAATGCCCCAGCATTGACCGCTTTGGCCCATGTTTCTGCTCCAACATCCACTAGCTCACGCTTGTTCAACCCAGTGATCCTCTCCGGGGTGCCTTTCCCACATTGACGGAAGTGTTTGGGGCACATCTTGCCCTCCCCAGGTCCTGAGCTGGGAGGGACATCGTCAGGATCAGAGGACAGCCTGATGGGAGCCAGATC
>NW_010198705.1:150066-155660 GCF_000695765.1 Mesitornis unicolor | reverse complement strand
AGAGGCTTTGCAGGAAGGCCATGGAGGGTGGGATGGATTCACCTCTCCAAAGGGCTGGGCTGACGCTCACAGGGTTGCCTTTATCCATCTTCAAATACCTGGAAGGGAGGTGGCTGTGCCAAGCAGGCTGTCTCCACTCCTGCTGTGCTCGATGGGGACAGACGGGCATGTGGGGAGGGCAAATCACCAGCTGACATTTGGGCCTTTCTTCTACGTGGGATACATGACTGCAGTGCTTCCGAGGCTGCACAGGGAGTGTAGCCAATGCAGTTGCACAAGAAAACTTACTAACTTTGCAAACGTGATGCCTACTGAATGTCTTTGTCACTCAGGATGGGCACCTGCCTCTGCCTGGGGTGCGAGGATACTGGAGGTGCGAGGATACTGGAGTCAGTCACCTTGCAGTGCCCAGGGACAAGGCTGCTTGTTTGGCTGCAGTTCCATGGTTGCAGTTTTACAGTTACCCGGTGGTTAGGAGTTAGTAATTTAATTCCAGGCAAGGAGCTGGTCAAAGCAGCTGATGGTTTCACTTTTTGCTGGGAGATTAAAACACACAAGGAAATGAGGTGGGTTAGTGGAAATCTGAACCCAAGTGGTTTGGCTGGAGAATGTCCCAGCACTGCAAACTGGCCTCTTAAGAGAGATGGAAATACCTTTATCCCTGCTGTGGATGCTGCTTCACCCCAGGCTCATGGTACTGCTGGCTGGGACTCACTGACAGCAGGCAAATCAATGATTTGCAAAAAAAAATCATGCTTATAATTTGTGGGGATGTTAAACTCCAATGACTATATCTGTGCAGAGCTCAGGTGCAAGCAGAGACCATGGTACCACAGAGCAGAAACCCTGCACAAAGCACCAGGGAGGTCCAGCTGCATCTCCCAGCATCTGCCCACTCCCAGCAGCAGCAAAATTTGCAGCTATCCCAAGCAAATGGGTTTGTCCATCACCTCAGGTCCTCAGGGAGCAGCTGATGCTGATCAGGTCGGTAACACTCCTGAGTCAACCCAATGGGCAGGATCGGGGCTCAGTCGCTGTTTCTATTCACCCACTGTAATGCTTGAATGCGCTGGGTTGAGTCTCACATATGACACACGGGAGCTGCTCCAGGTGGTTTAAATTCCCTTGAGCAGGAAGGGACTCAGTGACAGAGGTCTGGAAATGCGAAGCCACCATGGCACGTCCCATGCTGCCTGTGCTGGAGGTCCTGCAGATGGTCTGCCCGTTGTATTTGGTGGGAAAGCTGAAGGGCACGGGAGGTTTCCTCTGCAAAATGCCCAATTCCCATGGAAGCACAGTGATCGGGAGGAAACACTCATTTAGAGAAAAGCACAAACCAAAAGCTTCAAGCAGAAAAATCCCTGGAGTGAAGAAGCCCTTCTGTTACATGCCGAGACTCATTTTATCTCCACAGCTTGGCTATTATGCTGCACTGTCTCCATTTGCCGATGGCATGGCATGACATGGCTCCCTATCACGATGAGAACAGTCGGTGCTGCAGGTGGCTGTACCACGGCATGAGAGATACAGCCGGCTACAAGGAACTGTACGGGTCTGCCGAATTCCCTAACAACAAATCTATAGCAATGGATTAGCTGTCTGTGGAAATAGCTGGTAGCGTTTTATCACCCCTTCACACCCCATTGATAAAAGCACTCGTGGTACAAAGGGTGGCCAAGGGACCACTCTTCTCTTCTCCCACAGATGAGCAGCTAAAGCTGAAGTCGGTTGGAGCCCCTTAGCCTTTGCTTTGTCCACCCAAGCCAAGCATCCTCCGCACAGTTAATCACCACAAGCGTCCAGGCTGGAGACAGCCGGGGCTGCCGAAGCCCGGCGCAGTTCGCTGACCCTGGGGAGGAATGTGGCTGACTCACACCATGGGAATCCGACCTCCATCGCGGCCTCGCTGCTGGCTGAGATCATGGATATCCATCTCCCGGCACTGCAGCTCCCAGCAGCGCTGCAAACAGTCCAGTGTGTCCTTGCAGGTCACAGTGGGTCGAGTCTCTAACCTGGCTTCAGGGATGCTATGTAGGCATCCCTGGTGCAGTGCCTGCACCCCTGCCCGCTCAGGAACATGGGCAGTGCTCCTGGCTCTCTCCAGCTTGATGTTTTCAGCTAGAAAATGCTTCCAGTGTTCCAGCCCTGGAGCTCCGCTGCCTCTGATCCTCCTCCAAATGACCCACAGGGTCCTGTTAGAGCTGCTGTTATGGTGATTTTTATTTAAATCAATATCTTCTGTGTTATCCCTGAAGCACTCACTACTAATAACATCTCATCCTCCCAGGATGCCTTCAGCCGTGGTCAGGTTTGCTCTGCTCTGCGCAGAGCTATGGGCCCTTGATGGTTCTTCCCCTTCACAACTCTACCTCTGCTCACACTACCTGAATGACTCTGCTTCTACCCTGGTGCAATTCAACCCCTCAGGTGGTCACAAATATCTCTGGGACTCCCAGCTGGTATTTAAGTTTCCATTCACTGTGATGGGAGTAGCAAGCCCTGAAAAATCTCATTTCCAAAGACTTTTAAAAAGTGTCAGCCCCAGGTGGGAACTGATAAAGCAAATCCCTAAGTGTCTGGGTTGAATAGGAGTCTCAGATCCAGCATATGGCTTTTGAATCCCACCTCTGCAACACTCTTCGTTACTATTTGTGCATCCTGGCCCTGCATTTCTGGCTGTGCAATTGCATGTGCATCCCAGGGAAGAGCAGGGGTTTGTCTGGCATTTTCAACACAAAGCAGGCACTGATAAGATCCTGCTACCCATGCAGTGCACAAAGAAATGCCCTGGTTTCCCAATATCTCCAAATATACAAGAATAAACCTTTTCTTGTTTCACCTGAGCAAGTACGAGTGCTTTCTCATTGGAGCTAAAAGACCTGGTGGATCTTTCCCAGGTACAAGTGTGGCTCAGCCTGACAGCCACAAGGTGACAGTCCTGGGCTTGGGGACCTGTCAGCATGAGGCATGTCCCTAAGGCGACCAGAACAGAGACTCACAACCTACAGGGACATGCTGCAAAGCCAACCCTTGCTGCAAAAGACCATGTCAGAGGTGCTAAGCCCCCAGAATGAAGCACCAGCCACCATCTCAGCTTGTCTGTCTGTCCCAGCTACTCTTCCCGAAGTCCCTCCCCAACGGCCTCCGCCATGGCTGTGGAAGCCAAAATCAACAGAGGAGAAAGTGAGGCGTAAACCCATCGTCATGATGGCAGATTGGCGCATTACGGATTTCCCATGTCAAAATAATGGATCAAAACTCGCGTGGCCGCCTGGGCTCCAGAAGGGCACTGCCGCTCTTGCCCATGGATTATGTTCGATGAAACTGAGTTAGTAGCGTTTTTATCTGTCAATTAGGAACCATGAAACAGTTATTAAATAGAGTCAGAGCCCTCCTTGCTGCTCTCTTGGGCAGTACAGGAGACACATAACAGCCTGTAATGAAGCATTAAGCAGCAGCAGTTTTGTTTCTGATAGGATTGGAAATGATAAGCCAGCGAGGCATGGCTGGATGGGGGGAGCGGGTCCCTGGCTCAGTGGCCATACCAGCAGCCACTATAGGGAAGATCAAGACCGAAATATCTGCCCCTTGCCCTGAATGACGTCTCTGCTGGACTACCATCTTGCTGCATCTGCTTGCTGGGGGGAAGAGCGAGGGCCTAAATTTAATTACCTGCTTTTCCTGGTGCAGCTCTGGGTGATTATCGTGGGGCCAGGAGGCCCTTTGGCTGTGTGTGGAGATGTTATCCCAGCCCCGAGGAGAAAAAGACCTGGTTTGAACAAGCTTTAAGAGACAGGGACTCGGTTGTCCGCAGGGATGGAGATAACACAGGCACAACCCACTTCTGGAGGCCATCAGAGTCCAGGGGATGCTGTCACTGCCCTCCCACCACAGATGCAATGTCCTACGGCATATTTCAGTACAGCACATCTTGGGGCTGAAGCTTTCCCCCATGCCAGGCTGAGATGTCTGCCTGTCTTCAGGGGCTCTCTGTCCAGGATTAGGCACAAGGCAAGGCTAAATCTTGGGCAGAGGGGTGGTGGTCCTGCAGGGAGGGAGGTCTCAGGGAGGGTAAGAGCAGCATCCTAGAATAGGAAGGAGAGCAAGTGCATGATCCCAGTGCCACTGGACACATTTACCCATCTCCTTCCTACCCTTTGTGTCTCAGGACTTGGTAAGCCCTTGCTTTTTACCCATGCCAGCTCCTGGATGCCCAGGATGGTGTTTGCCCACCCACGCACAGTGGTGGACCCATCTCCTCCCCAGCAGTGCCTGTTCGCAGCCAAATGGCCACCCAAATGGGGACGGAGCAAACTGTCCTCCCTGCACCTTGCCCTGGTGAACACCAGGGATCAGGCCATGCCAAAGGCACATTTGTGGCTGATTTGCAGCTTGTTCGTTACCAATGTAAACACCATCTCAATAGCAGGTTTTTTTGCTTCTGGTGATTTTGAATGAAAAGTGAGTTTCCAAGGCTTTTCCTTTTGGAGCAGCCTCCAACTTCATTAAAACCTCACCAAACAAAACCAAAATGAGCAAAATGTTCAACCCAAGGGCTTAATTCTCTAGTTTACTAATTCACCAAAATTCTTCAGCTGTCTCTGACTTCCACAGCATTTTTCCAAAGTTGCCAGCAAAACCCATTCATTTCCCTTTTCTGGGCAAAACCCTCAGGAATCTCTTCCCAAAATCTGGTGATAAGGGTACCCACCAGCTCTAACTGCTAGCCTTCAGTAGGAGGGAAATGCACTGTGGTGTTATGCTGGCTCATTACAAGCCAACACCATCCACCCCTCTCCTCCCAGGGACTTAGCAGAGTTCGGATGTTCATAAGCTATTAAGGGACTCCTGGACAAGCTGTGGCATTGCACCACTGTGTCCTGAGTCCTGCCACCACAGCATCCCTGCAGCAGGGTCTGCAATGCCTGGCCTCGAGGGTAAGCCCTCTCCTTTCCTTCCAGTCGTGCAGAAATGAGAGGGAGGCCTCGGCCCGGCAAGGATTTGAGCTCTCCCTGCATGGAAAAACGTAGCTATAGTAACAAATAGCTCAGGGTTGCAAGGCAATGACAGACAGGTTTCGGCATGGCAGAGGGGAGGGATGCTGATATCCCAGCATATAGGATGCTGGTGAGAAGAGCATGGAGAGGACGGTGATGGGCACGCTTCCTTGGGGAAGTAGCCTATTCCTGCACACTCTGCGTGCCCGTGCCATGGATATGTTGTACCAGTGTAGGCTCTCTAAATCTCACGGCCAGATGGAGACTTGTTGGGTATTTATTGTTACCAAGACATCTCTGACACCTTCACCTAGCTAAGATGAAGAAGATGCCCAGGATGTGTCTGCAGCAGCCATGCTGTCTCTCTAACTCATCTGAGGAATAAAAAGGGAGGAAAAACTTGAAGCAGCAGGAGAACCAACAGCTGCTGTAAAAGAGAAGGAACCCAGAAAACAGGAAAGGCACAGAGCCATGTCTGCAGAGACAGGCACACCCAGCCCCTCTGCTCACCTCTGCATTGCACACTGCTCCCTTGAGCAGAGCTAATGTGGCTCCCTGTCAGGATTTCCATCCCTACACCATGGCAGGCTGCTGATG
>NW_010198705.1:142274-150035 GCF_000695765.1 Mesitornis unicolor | reverse complement strand
AGGGGGAAGTGAGCCTGATCCCACTCAGGTTGGATTTCATCCCAGCTCCTGCTGGCAGCTCCTGTGCAAGCCCCTGGTGTGGTTTGGTGTCAGATGGTAGAGCTGTCACAGCGCAGAAGGGGCAGGTTGGGGAATCACAGAATCAATGGTTTCGGCTGGAAAAGATCTTTAAGATCATCGAGTTCAACCATCAATCCAGTCCTAAGTCTGCCACTGACACATGTCCCTAAGCACATCTACTTGTCTTAAACACCTCCAGGGACAGTGACTTAACCACCTCCCTGGGCAGTCTGTTCCAGTGCTTGACAATCCTTACAGTAAAGAAATTCCTCCTAATATACAACCTAAACCCCCTCTGGGGTTGAGGGCATTACCCCTTGTTCTACCACTACCTACCAGGGAGGAGACCAGCCCCCACCTTGCTACAACCTCCTTTCAGGTAGTTGTAGAGGGTGACAAGGTCTCCCCTCAGGAGGAAGATGTGGAAGGAAAAGATGTGGCAGGGACAAGTGAAATGGCAATTCCTGTCTGTTCTGGGTAGACGGCAGCAAGGTTTCCAGCCCCCTCCCCATCTCCCCTGTGCCTGCAAGGTGGTCAGGAAGAAAGGCCACGGTGGGTTGCTAGAGAAAGGCACATCTGCCTCCAGGACACCAACATCAGGACAGGGAGTAAGGAGCAACCCAAGTGGTTATCTCCACTATAGCCCAAGAGGGATGCAAAATCAGGGGCAAACGCAGCCCAGTGTCCTTACAAAGGACCTAGCACCCTCAGCTGCCTGTGGACCTTGGCCTTTGCAGCCCCGCAGCAGCAGGATACTGTCTCGCTGCACCTCTCCAGCACACAGAGAGAGGCCCCAGGCTGTGTTCCTCAGGGATCAGCCTCTGCTTTCGGAAAGCAGCCAAGTGGCAAAACCAGGCTGGAGCCAGCTGCCGGTGCCACAGAGCTGCTCAAGCCAAAAGACAAACCCAGGGCACAGAGTTTGGGGAGACCCGTGGAGGCTCTTTGCAGCAGCGGCAAAAGGTCTCTGCAAACACCTTCACCCCAGTGTGAGCATTCTCCGACTACCTCTGCTGCGCCTGCTTCATACCCGGGAGGGATTCGAGGGCTGAGAGGAGGGAATGCGGCCAGCCCCTCCTCCCGCACCTCCCCAGCTTCCCTGAAATTTGCCCAAGAACAAACTCCCAGGGATTAGCAGTGGCCACATCCTGGTGAGAACAATATTAAGGGATTATGAGATTAGAAATACCATTTATGCCGAAAGGAATAACTCTAATTCTTATCTGATTGTCTACAGATGTCAGCAATCAAAGTGCCTCTTTCATGCAAAGCAGGGAGTGCTGCTGCTGGAGTGGTAGGTGAAGGCGACTTGGCCTTCTTCTTGCATGAGGGGAGCCAGCTCGTCCTGCTAATACACGCCCAGGATTGCATTTGGCAGCAGCAGCTGCTGGCGTGCGGACGAGGTTTGCTTCCTTCATGGGGAAAAGCTGCCTGGCAGGAGCCCTGTGCTGGGGCTGCAACCCCTCCCTCCAGTACAAGCTCACCCATGCTCAATGTGAGCAGGGTGCTGGTGGAGAGCCCAAGGTGGTGGGTGCATTGCCCATGACCAATACCAGCCTGAAAACCTGCATCTCCAGCTCAGTTGCAAGCCTACCACAGCCCATTTGTTACCCTGGACCACCAATTCCTCCTGCCCTGGGCTGTGTCCCCGTGTAACGTCAGCACCTTTGGACAATGATGCGGCACTGTGACCTGCAGGGTGCATGGCATCCTCTGAGTGACAGATGGCTCTTCTTGCTCCTGGACAAGGGAGATGGCTTCAAAGAGACAAATTAACAGTCTCACCCCAAACTGGAGCACTGTCCCACTGCACTCCTGGAGGTGGCATCACTGGCTCTGTGTCACGACTGCTCCTGGCCTGGCTGAGCACTTCGTGCCTGCTCGTCTGGGGAGGCAGCTCCTAATGGGGTGGCCTGGGAGGCTCTGCCGGGCCATTAAGGGAGGTAAGTGCTTCTGGGCATGCTGAGCCAAGCTCCTGTCTGCACGCTGGAGGCAGAGGTTCACGGGGAGTTGCTCCGGGCTCTCTCCTCACCGGCATTTGACCGCACATTATCTCTGTCCAGCTCCTCATCAGAAGCTCTCTGTCAATCCCACCTTCAGAGGAGGACATCATCTCTCCTTCAAGGTAATGTCTCACATGAGCTATTCCCCTCTGCCTCCTTTCCCCTTTCCATTTTTCAGCCCTGAGCCATCTCATCCCATTTTGGTCCATTTTGAGGCATGAACACGTGGTATCTCAGAAAACGCAGGGGACAAGTGGCACAGTCTTGGCCCAATCCTAAGCGGGGACACACAGCATACTCTGAATGCCCCACAGTCTGCTGTGCTGCAGGTTTGTCCCCCACAGCCCTGCTCTGCACCACCAAACATCCGTGCCACATTATCCAACAAAAGAAACAGCCACCATGAAGCTAAATCTGCAAGACAGGGATATGCACCTTCCTTAACTCACCGACTTGAAGGCCACAGGAGAAAATTAGTTCATCTCACCTGACCTCCTGGGTTGCACAGGCCATTACGTCGCTCCCTTACCCCTCTGTTGAGTCCAATAACTCGTGTTTGACTGAATCATCTTTCAGCGAGGCAGCCAGCCTTGCTCTGCAGATAACAAGCGACAGAGGAGCCGCCACTGCTTTTGGCAGTTTGTTCCGATGCTTAATCATTTTTTCTATTAAAAATATGAGACTCATTTCTAATTTGAACGTGGCTGTGCTCATCTTCCAGTCACTGGCTCTAGTTATGGCTTTGCTTGCTGGTTTAGTACCCAGTATCTTCCCTGCTCGAAGGTAATTACCAATGGGAGTCAGGGCACCTTTCCAGCTCTGTTTGAAGCCACTGAACAGACTTTTAAGCCCTTCTCCTTACGGCAGCCCCCTCCCAGCTCCTTTTGATCATTCTGATCTTTCCTTGGTTTTCCAAGGTCCTTCTTAAATTACTGCTCCCATAATGTCCCAGGACCAATCTGCAAGGGGGTAAAATGGCCTCCTTGTCACATATGCAACATTTGGCAAAGCTGGCTCAGTCTTGGCTCCAAAAGCCCCAGAATGGTCTTTTTGGCCAGCCTGTCCCAATAAAAACTCATAGTTTGGGTCATCTCCTCCTGCAGGGGGTATCATCTGCGCTCCTTTTTTTTTTGGTCATAATTAAGCCCTGGAAGTGCATGTCAGCACAGACCTTGCACCACCAGCCCTAGGCAGCTGCTCTGCTCACCATAAAGCGAGGATCACCCTCAAGGTTTGCTCTGATCCAGCAGTCGCTGGGAGACAGGGAAGCATGGAAAGGGAATGCAGCGAAATGATGCCTGCACCAACTATGTGTCACGGCAGCTTTGTGAGCTTCTTAATGCCCATGAAAAAGCCCACCGCTCTTTTTCACTTCTGAACAAAACCCTCAGCATCCTCCACAGGCTGACGCAGCAGCCCCCGCACAACCGCTATAGCAATGCTGTGCTGCTATGGCAAAAAATACACCCACAAACACTGCCTTGGCAGATTAAAAAAGGGAGTGGTGTTTCCCCTCCCAAGTTTTCAGAGGCGATGGGAGTGTTGGTGCACTTGTGCTGCTCCAGCAAGGGAAGCCTGGTTTGCAAAAGCCACCTGTCACCACCAGCGCTTGCAGGAAGGAGCATCCCCGTGCTCTTGCACAGTCCCCAAGGCAGCAGTGTTTTCCCACCTGCTTTGCATTAATGTGAATAGCAGGGGTGGCCATGGGACCAGCCACCTCTTACCCAGGCAGAGTGCAGGGATCTGATTTTGGACCTTATTTCACTACTTATGTCCAACATAGCAGGTTGACTGGAGATGTGGGAATTCCCTCTTCTCCAAACTTTGTGGCTCTGTCTCCCTGCTACAGACCAGGAGCTGCTGCAGGGAGCAGAAGGGAAGCAGAAGCAAATGGACATACATACAAACCCACATACATAAACCCACATACACAACACACATACATCCATGCTCAGCCAGCTGTGGCTCGCTTGGCCGGGCAGCATGTGGAGGAGGAGGAGGGATGGGAGGAAGGGCAGATGACGGAGGCTGTGGCAGAAAGGGGAGCATGTGTGGAGGCTGCCCACAAGTGATGTATCCAGGATGGCTGCCTGTGAGCTGTCCTGCTCCATGGCATGATGCAGAGGCACCCAGTCCTGTATGATTGGGAGGTGCTGCTCCCCTGGGGTTCGTTGTGGTGGCTGGGAGCCCTGTGATGGGAGGCTAGGTGGGTTGAGGAGGGCTCTGAGTCACTGCTCTGGTTTCTAAACCCAGTTGTGTGGCTTTGGGAAGTTGCTCCGCAGACTGTGCCTCAGTTTCCCCTTCTGCTGTTTCATTTAGGCTCTCATCCCGCTGCTTCCCACCAAACTGGGGCTCTTCTCCCTGGCAGGGAGGGGAATCAGAGGTGGCATGGGCTGCTCTGTGTCCCTAGAACAGCAATGGAGTCCACGTCCCTGTGTTTCACTGGGAGCAAGGAAGAAAGAGGAGGAAGAAGCTGATGAGGCCAAAGAGTAGAGGGCAGCTGTACCTGGCTGGCGCCTCAGGGAAGTCAGGCATAGAGGGATGGGATAGGGACTTGGGTCCAAATGCAGAGAGCAGAGATGAGTCCAGCACTGGAGGACTGAGCCTTAGGAAAGCAATCAGGTGCCCACAACAGCCAGAGATCCCCCATGTCCAGATCCCCTCTGCAAAGGCATGTTCAAACCCATTGCACGCTGTCTTTCAAGCAACAGAGCTGCCTGCTGGGCCGTGCAATCACACTGCTGTACATGTAGGGATGCTGCAGCAAGTGGGCAGTGATGCACAGGTACATACATGCCATCAGCATGTCCCTCACCATCCCTCAAAGGCAGGGATTCAGCAAGGCAGCTATTCCCCAGAAAAGTGAATGGCATAATGTCAACTCCAAAGGCAACAGATGATGAATCCCA
The DNA here is from genome assembly GCF_000695765.1 of Mesitornis unicolor. NCBI lineage: Eukaryota > Metazoa > Chordata > Aves > Mesitornithiformes > Mesitornithidae > Mesitornis > Mesitornis unicolor. The sequence goes on along the minus strand of NW_010198705.1, from coordinate 145,066 downwards.
GCCCATTTGCTGGGATGTGCTCAGCACAAAGCTGCACACACTATAATGCTCTGGCAAGGAAAAAACACTCAGCACTGGAAGCACTCAGAACAAGGCAGCCCAATATGAGCAAAAAACCAGCACCAAGGTCTCAGCTCTGGTTCCTAACCTTCCTGACATGGACCCGCTGAGTGATCTCCTGGCCTCCAGAGATGGACAGGAGCATCCATCTCCTCTCCATATACATCTGAGCTCAGCCACACAGGACATCAGGCTTCCCCTGTGGACCGGACTCTGGTCCAGCCCTGGTTTCATGGTCACTCCATTCTCCACGTCTCCCATCTGGGGCAAACCACAGCACTGCTGCTCCCTGCTGCATGAAGGCCTGCACAGAAACTGCTGGGCTCTGGCTTTTCATCCTCCTCAGCCTGAAACAGCAGGTTTCCACTGCTCACTTGCTTTTGGCAAACACCCTGCACACCTCTCCCTCCCCTGCATCACCAGCAGCCAGGCTGCCTGGTCTGGTACCCTGTGAGCTGGTGGGGAGAGCGATAAACAGCCCATCATTAGCCACACCTGTGCTCAGCAGGCTGTGCATGGCTCCCATTGGAGCAGACACCACCAACCTGGAGAGAAAACAAGCATCCGCCACCCCAGGGATGGTATCATAAACCACTTTAATAAGGCATTTTGCTCCCCCTCCCCACCCCAGCTCATGCAAACGCTGTCTTGTTCAGTTGGCAGCAAAGGATGAAGACCCCCAGGGAGCAGAGGAGGGGGAGAAAAGGGACATCTGTTTAGAGCATTTCTACTGCATGGCTCTCCTAGGCTATTTCTATCTCTTCTTGTCAAAATTTATCAACTGCGTAATTGTTTAAACAGCATTAAAGTGCTTGGAGCAAGAGCAACTGGAAATTGTCCTGCAGTTGCCTCTGGTACCGATGCTGACAGCTTGGGAGGGAACTGGGAAGAGAAGGGATCTATTGGGCATGGGAACCCTCTGACTCCTTTTCTGGGGGGAGACACCACCCCATGCTGCAGACAGGAGGAAAATAATCTCACTTTCTTCCCAGTGCCCTTCCCTGCTTTCTAGACCCAAGTTTCTCCTCCCTCTCCTCTCCTCCTTGCCCTGACCTGCTGTTCACACACATTTACTCTGCTAAATTATTTACAGCAGACGCACCGGCTCAGGAAACCATAGCTAATGACAATGTCTTTCACGCTGAAGTACACTGGATCCTGCCCTGACCCTGCTGAGCCCTCGGCCAGGACCCATCGCCTGCCCAGGCCCTGCTGTGGTTCCCAGATGCTGCTGCCGGCAATTTTGGAAAGGAATGAAGAAGCACTGGGAGCTGGGAAAAGATGAGGATTTGTTGCTGCCTGCCATCTTCTCTCCTTCCAGGTGGCAGCAATGGGGCTGCAGAGGGTCCCCACTGCAGGGTCTCCTCATCCCTGGAGAAATGACCTGGCCTGGCCTGGGTCCCTGCAGATATGGGTGCAAGGGACAGAGAAGAGCTGCACCCCGTGCTGGTGACAGGGGTGTGATGTCTTCTTCCAGCAACATCTGGGAAGCAGACCGTGACTTTTTTTAAGTGCTACAGCTGTGTGGAGCTATGGGTGGAGAGAGAAAAGCAGCATCCACATGCAGAGCATCGACCTTTTCTCTCTGCCCCACGACTGCAGCGACAGGAGGTGGCCGCATCTCGGCCAGTCCCTCCCCACTGGGGACTCACCGCCAGCCGGCGACAGGAAGCTCGTGCCAAATATTTTGACAAGGGGCACTTAAGAGCAGCCGGGACAAAATCCTTCCTGGTGCAGAGGCCAGCACAAACAGAGCAACAGCGTGTGTCCCCTCCGCTCCCCCGGCACCGTCCCAGCCCACAGCCAAGAAGGCTTTGTCCTCTCAGCCCCAGGCATCCCTAATTCCTGGCACGAGGGAATAGGGGTTATGGGAAGCTGTTTAGACTGGACTTGGGCTTCTTTAATTATGGGGCTGGTTTTGTCATGTTAAGGAGGATAAACAAACCTCAGGAGAGCGGGAGGAGGCTGTGCTGCCATCCGCCTGGGACATGGGACGCTGGCGCAGCACACAGCCTTTGGCATTCACACTAGAGGAGGATGGGGAGGGCTTCCCAGGAAGCTGCCAAGTCCCAAAGCCCTTTTTTACCTTCTCCTCCAGCCCAACAGCTGCTGGGATGGGGCAGGGGGGAAGGGCCAGGCTGCCCCTCTGCCCCATCCCATGAGCTCATCCCAGGAGGGGGTGCACAAGGAGCCTTTGGGCTTATTTCACACCTAGGTCAAATGCTTTGGACCCCACCAGGTGCTCGTCAAGGCGGTCCTTGCACCTGGGACCATCCTCTCTGTGATGGAGCCTCCAACCTTGGCTCTGGCTGGTCACCAGCAACCCCCCAACTCTCTCACCTTTGCCTTGGGAACTGGGCTGGTGAGAGGGTGACCACCTTCCCTGCTTCCTGGTGCTCTCATGCTATGAGATGCTCCTGCCACAACTCAGGTGAAGAGCAAAGCTATGAGCTCTCCATAGCACCCAACCCGGCACGAGCTCATCAGTCACTGGGGTCAAGCATGGGGCCATGTCCCTTCACACCATGGGACATGGGACCCCTCAGGCCACAGCACTGGCGAGGCCAGGGCAGAGCTGCTGGTGCTGCTGTGCCGTGCCACGGCACCTAATAAATGCCACGAGTCGCTCCGCTTGCCCCGCCGCCGTGTGCTCCCTCGCACAAAGTGTGTGGGGGGGTGGGCCGCAAAGGATGGGAGAGGGGATATTTTTATTGTTTCTGACACCGGCTGCC
>NW_010198705.1:140537-142185 GCF_000695765.1 Mesitornis unicolor | reverse complement strand
GGGAGGTACGCGGTGGGGTGCGAGTGCGTGCACGGACGAGTGCGAGCGTGCGAGTGTGCGCACGCGTGGGACACGGGGCACCGCTTCGCCCAGCCTGTCCCGCTGCGGCACGGCAGCCTGCATCCTGATGGATGGGGCAGAAAGGTCGCCCACTGCCTGCAAATGCGTTTGTTTTTCTACTCCGACTCCTAATTTGATTAGGGCTAATTGCATTTGGGAGCGTGGTGGGATTTTTGGGTGGGTGGTTTTTTTTGTTTTGTTTTGGTTTGGTTTTTTTTGGCCTTCTCCTTAAATAGCAGGGATGGCAATTTGCATATCACTACCCAGCATGCCTTTCCAGCTCCCAGCTGTGCCAAGACCCAAAATCTGGGTCTGGGCAGCAAAGTTCATCTGTTGAGTTTTCCCAGCCATGAATAAACAGCTTGGCACGGAAAGGGGGCGATTGCAGAGCATGCGTGCCTTGTGAAACAAAGCCGAATTTCAATGAACGAGGCACTCTCACTATCTGGTTGATCCTGTCTGCAATGGTCCCTTCCCATGGCTTTCAGAAACTGGGGGGATCATGCTTGGCCATGAAGCCCACAGAACCATTGCATCTACCCAGGTCCCAGCACTGTGGGCAAGTGGGGAAAAATCAACCACATCCACAGCAATGAACCCAACAGCTTTGCGGTGGGAGCATCAGCAGTCACGTGCCTAAATTTATCAGCTCCATCCCTGCCACAGGTTTGGTCCAGGTTAGTGTAGTCCTGCCCAATGCCCTGCTTGGGGCTGGCCTTGCACAACGTCATCCCCAAGGGGCAGGAGGACATTTGCAGGGTAAGAGGGAAGAATCACAGGGGCGGGTGCTGCTCCCTGCCAGCTGGCCCCGGTGCCAGGGAACGGCCGCAGTCATGTTTAACTTGCTGCTCTCAAAATAGCCTCAGTTTACACGTCCGCGGGAAGGGATTGGATAAGTTCATAGGGGAAAAATCCATCAAAAGGGCTTAAAAAAACCCAACAACCTCAAGCTCTGCGTCACAGACCACTGGACATGAGCAGGGAAATATCTGTGCGCACTGACCCAGAGCCTGTGCTTCTTCATCAGCATCTGTGGCAGTGGCAGGAGCACTGGCCTGACCGGTGCACCTTGCCTCTGGGCAAAGGCATCTCCACTGTCAGAGCTACCCAACCTCTGTTTTCCCAAGCCACTGTGTCAGCAGTGCAGTTTTTCCTACCAAACCAACATACAGAGACAGCTGGGCAGAGGCTGGTCCCTGGCACTGCCTTCCAAGCCCATGCCCATCGTGGGATGCTCACTCCTGCCCTGGTGCTCCATCCCTGTCCGTGGGAGCTGGTTGCACGTTTTACGTGGAGAGGTTGTTACCTTCTTTGATTCTTTATTTTGGATGAGTGAAGAAGACAAAGTTATAAACACAACAACAAAAAATAAAGATGCAAACTGCAGTCCAACCCTCCAGTTGCAGCTGGAGCCCAGCTGGGAGGAAAGGGACTTCTAAGGCAGAGAAAAGGGAGGCTCTGATTATTTATTAGTGGCCGATGTTTGATCATTTGCTAATCAGGCCAGAGAACACACTCAGGCTCTCCCGGTCTCCCTGCTCACATGTGGTTCCTGTTGCTTTGCCCCTTCTCTCTCCCCCCCCCCCCC
>NW_010198705.1:129532-140225 GCF_000695765.1 Mesitornis unicolor | reverse complement strand
GGATTTTGCTGTATTTTCTCTCTCACACAGACCCCATCACTGCAGACATCCCAGCCCACCCAGCAGCATCACTTGGGCATCCCAAAGCTGGGCAGGGGGCCAAAAGGAGAGGTGCAATCGGGCAGAGCTGCTGGGCCAGGATAGAGATCAGCAGGTTAGAAAGGGACAGAGGGATGGGAGCAAAAGGATGGACGCCCACCCTGGATGCCTCTCTCCCTCCCCTCTTCGCACACAAGGCCTCCCCGCTCCCATGTGCGCTCTCCGGCTTCTGGCAGCCTTTCTGCCGCGCGTTTCCACTCCTCTCTGGCCCATTAGCAGTATTTTTATAACATTCTGTAATGCACGGAGCCGTGTGCCAAACCTCAAGAGCACATTATTTCCCAACGTCTTTGTTATATCCATCCCTGAGCTCTCCGGCCGCGTGTTTCCAAACGCAGAGCCATGGCTCCGAGGGGCAGCCAGGAGTCTGGCGCTGTGCTCCTGGTACCCAAGCACTGTGCTCCCGGTACCCAGAGCTGTCCCCCTCTCCTGCCTGCTCCTCATGCTCAACTTTAGGATGCCAGGTGTGCAAAAACCCCTGGCCTCATTGCCTGCTGCTTCTGGCCATGCTCTCCAGGCTGCAAGGCAGATGATCCATTGGAGATGAACACAGAGCATCCTGGTTGATCTCCTGTGCTTCACCCTATGCTTTTTCAGGTGCCTTAAAATAGGAGGCAGAGCAACATCTCACTGCTCCAAGTCTTCTGGAAGAGGCTGCCCTCAAGAAGTGCCTCCTTCTCCTGTGCTGGTTTGTGCTTGGGATGGTTCATACGCTGGGGATGGGAATTCTGGGATCCTTAGGGATGAGAAAGCCTGTGGGCCTTTCCTCTTTTTTGAGGGGGCATCTCCACCCTTGGTCACTCCATCCCTCGATGCACACTGCCCTCATTGCACGTGCACCGATGTTCCCATCTCTGCAGAGGACAAGGCAGCCCAGTTACCCCCAGTCACCTGCTCTTCCCTGGGTGCTACTGAGCTCCTGGACATGTACCCTACGATGTGGACCTGGGTGTCAAAACCCACCCCAAGGACCAGTTGAGCTACCCATGTCCTCCTGCTCGTCTGCTGAAGCACATTGATAAAATACCCTCTTTATGCTTCTCTATGAATCCCACTGGCCCCTGCAGTACAACATCTCCACCCCAGAAATCCCAGGGTCCCTCTGCAGCCACTGGCATGTACCACTGGAGCTCCCTGCTCTTTCTGGGCCAGAGCTGTTATGGGAAACACCACCGTGAGCAGTCCAAAGGCCGATGTTGAAGCTCCCCCATCGCTCCCAGCAGCTCCCCTTTCAGCACAAGCTGATCCCCTTTAGCCATTTCCTAAGCCATGTTCCAACTCTCAAACTAATCCACATTTTCTCTGGTTTAACTCATAATTTCCCATGTGGCATCATAGCAAATACTTCACTGAAGTCAAGACAGATTACACCGACCACATTTCTGGGCTTAGGAAATCAGTTCTCTTATCAAAGAGAGCTATCAGGTTAATCTGGCGTGATATATCCCTGGCAAGACCCCTTATATTTTTCTCCCATTTTCCATTTGTCTCCATGTCTCTAATTGCTCCCTCTTCCAAGAGCGCCCCATGCCGCCACTGTGCTGCGGGGTCAGGCTGTTTGACTGGGATTTTTCCTCCTCTCAAGCACAGAAAGGCACATCGCTTCTCCCCACAGCACTGGGTACCACCATTCACCTCTCAGTCGCTAATGAGCCTTGCTAATGAACAGATGCCCTCACCTGGGGACAAGGTGCTCCCCAGGCCTCCAGTACATAATTTTCTTTGAAGGTGCCTACACAGTACAGGACCATCTCCAAGTTTTATCTTCCCTCCTCTCTCCCAGCCTGTGCTGTCCTTGCTCTCAGCACAGACCCATCAGGGTTCATTCGGTACCGGGCTCTGCTGAGCTTACCTTTAATCTCCCCTGAAACCTGCCTGCATCGCCAGCTCCGCTCTTCTCTCCTCATTTGCTCTGTACTTATATAGCTAACCCCCGTTTTCATTTCCTCTGCAAGGTCTCGCTCAGCTTGACTCCTGGCAGGTCTCCCTTCATCCCTGCGCTCACTGACCCCCCCAGCAGAGCTCGCTTTGCTAATTGACACCCTTTTCTGGTCCTCACCACTTCTCTGCTCCCTCTCCACATCCTTCCTGCCCGGCAGTGCCCCTGCCTCGCTTCTGGGGCACGCTCCAGGTACCGTCATTTATTTAATGAGATCCCCAGCACTTCTCTGTGTGCAGCCCCCAGCCCCTCACTCCCGCTGCCATCATTTTTCTTGTTGCCCCAGTAAGAGGGGAAAACAGGCACGGGCCTGTTTTCATTTAACTTCCCATGCAATTGAAATGAAATGAGTCCAAGATCCCTCAAATCCCGGGTTTGGGCTCCCAGTGCACTCAGTTGCAGCAAGGACGCTACCACAGGGCCATGCTGCAAACCTCCCGTAAGCCACCCATCTCCATCTCCAACTCCATCTCCATCTCCATCTCCTCCTGGGATGCTCCCAAACCCACTCCTCTGCAGCAGCCCATGCACCTCCAGGGAGTCAATCGTGCCCCACAGAGGCAGGAAAGTTGTGGAGGGTGCAGGCAGGGGCTAGGGGTGGCAGCACTGTGAGAAGAAACCTCATAGAAAACATTAAATTAGAATCTAAGCAATTAAATTAATTACCACTAAAAGCGTCTCACCTGATTAGTTTCTTGCATACATAATTGCATTAACACCACCAGGCACTTGCTTACTTATTTGCTGCCTTTCCTCCTGGAGCTGGTGGCCCCTACGGTGTCTGACCAGACCCCTCAGCTGCCCGGTACTCAATGCGCTGTGAGCTGCCAGCAAATAGGAACACACAGTAATAGGAAACAGCAGGATTTGGGCTCTAACGCTGAGCAATTCCTACGGGTCCCCGAGCGGATTGACAGGGATTACTATTAGTGAGGTGCTTAGCAGATGGAAGAGCCATTGCAAAGTCACGGTGATGCCACAGCTGCAGAGGAGGTGGTTTGGGTGGTTTGGTGGGAGGGTCCCTCCCTAGTCCCTTTGCTTCCTCCAGACCTGGGCTAAAGCCCCCCATGCACTGGCACAGCCTGGGGCCTCTCCTCAGATGGGATCTGGTGAGTTTGTGCCCAAGCAGAGGAGATGCAGAGCCCCTTCCTGCACTGCACCCAGCTCCTGCCGCTGAATGCCTTGTGAACACCTCCTCACCCTGACAGCATGGTTGAGAGGTCCGATTCATCTGCTACTGCTTTTTTGTCTGGTATGCTCCCACCTACTCGCTGCCGTACCCCATGCCCTGTGCTGCCTGCTTGCCACTCACCTGTTTCTCAGCTTCTTGCCTGAGAAGTTGCTGAAGTTGCCTTTCAGCATCTTCCAGCATCCCCTCCTCTTGGCCCACATGCCAGGATCCCTCCCAGCAGACCCTAAACGATGAGTTGGATGCTGTGCTGCACCCCTAAAACTTGGACTTCTTCAGGGTGACCTACAGGTGCAGTGAGCTCCTCCTGTCTGATTTGCAGGGCTTATGGAGGTCATGGCTGGTCCTCTTGTGACCCTTTGCCCCTGGACCACAGTCTAGGATGGACACATCACCCTGGCTCTGATGCAGGGCACTGAAGGTAAGACAAGGAACAGAGAAAGGCTCTGCCGTGCTTCCCAAACTTGGGAACATTTGGGCCACCTACACAACACATCCCCAGCTGGCAGTGCCTCGCAGCATCCTCCACAGCAGTCATCATCCCGCAGTCAGCTACACCAGCTGGTGCTCCCCGACACCCACTGCTGCCGGTTGCAGACATCGTACTGTGAAACACACAGTTGCTATTAGCTGTACAAATACAGCAGCACACCAAACACACAGCTGCTATCACCTCTCAGCATCGTGTGAAATATAACACAGCTCTTATCTCCCGCACCGAGTCCTGTGAATCAGAGCATCTCCTGCTTAAGATATGCAAAATCCTGGGAAACACACAGCTGTTCTCGAACACACCCGTACACAGGGGCTCTGCAAACACAGAGCAATTGCCACCACCTTTTGGCTGCTCCTCTGAAACAACCATGTGGCAGTAACCCTGGACAGGATTTCTCCCTCCTGGCTGCAGTCGCCTCTGACAGCTCAGCCCCAACCCATTCCACATGGAGAGATGTAGCACTAGGCTGAATGGAGAAGCAACATGCTTTCCCAAATTATCCCTGGGGCATCACTTAATCTACTGTCTTTGATGTAAAGTTTGGGGCAGGAAGGTCTGATTCATCTTAGCATCCTGCTGCTGGGATTAGTATGACACAGGGAGCTCATATGGTGGGGTGCAACAGGGTACAGACAACATGTATGGACAATAGAGGGGCTGGCAAGAGGGGGCTGTGAGGGGTCAAAATGAGAGCAGACAGGGTGGCTCTGTCCCCCTCAATGCCACATGCCAGGGTACTCACTTCCCACCCTCAGGTAGGTCTGGTATTTGAGGTGCCAGGAGGAGCCCTCATAGCAGGAGTACTGGCCACTCTGCGTCAGGTCGACGTTCTTCAGGATCAGGTAGGACCCGTTCAGGTGTGACTCGTCGATGTCGGTGCCATTGGCCGTCCAGGTCACGGCTGCATCCCAGTCCATGGAGCCACACTTCATGGTCACGTCTGCACCTACTCGCTCATACTGGATGTGGCTGACTGTGGAGAGCAAGAGGAGAAAAACAGGTGAGCTCAGAACCCTGTGGGCAGGGCCACCTTGGAAATAACACCTTATCATCACCTGTATGGGAAGTGAGGTAACGGCTTGGGCATGACACTGTGACTGGGGCCAGGGAAGCTGAAGTTCTCCTCCTGGCTCTGATAATGATTTATTATAACCTTAGACCAGAGTGGATCAACTGGGATGGGCCGTGGGACTCATGGACCGCCTCCATACCTCCATCTCACAGGATGCTTTTCTATGACCTTTACCTCGGAGGACACATGTCAGGGACGCATGTATGGCTCACCTGCCAAATACCCCAGAGCACAGCCAGATGCTCATACCAGCAAGTCACTGCCACTCCTGTGTCTACGTGTCTTGTTGCAACATTCAGACCAAATGCACACATCAGTAATTCCCAGCAGAGAGGTGACAGATCCTGGGGCTCTGTCACCAGCAAACTCAAGTCATTTACTAGTGGAGGTGGGAAGCAGCCAGCTGCCCTTGCCTAGAAAATAAGGTGGGAGGATTGCAACCTAACTGTGCCGTGGTTTGGAAAGGGGCAGCTGCTCAGTGCATGCTATGCTGTTTGTCTCCGTGCCTGGCTTTTCTTCCCTCTCCACAATAACACGGTGCCTTGCTAAGCTGTTTGATTTAGCATCTTGTGAGTTGGGCAGTACAGCTCATTGGGCACCAGCTGCCTAATTGAATTTTCTCAGGTTTCTGGACAGGAGCTGGAACTGACATTCATTAATGATCTTTAGCAATTGAATCTTTCCTGTGTTGCTACACTGACTGTGCTGAGCTGTGTGTGGCAAGGATAAAACCATGTGTGTATGCGTGCGTGTGCATGACACAGGGTGAAGCAGGACAGGGGGATGAGCAGAGGATGAGGTTCCTTCCAGGCTTCATCAAGCCTCTGTGCACAGACAAGGGCTGCTCAGTTCTCAAAATATTCCTGGGTTTTAAAAACGCTTTTGACAAGGTGCCTCCCAAGGAAACCAAGCAGCCCTGACACAGGAGGAAAGTCCTAGCAAGGATTTATAGCAGCTAAAGGTCAGGAGACCAAGGGTGAGAACAAGCGGTTGGACGTGGCGGTAGAAGATGTCACCAGTGAAGTTCGGCAGAGATCAGGGCTGGATCAGAGCTGCCCAACACCCTCGTAACTCATGGGGAAAAGGGGGTTGAGGCAGTCAGAAGAGACAGAAGTGCTGCAGAAGGACATCATGGTACAGTGCCACCAGGCAGTAACACCATGTCGATAAATGCACAGAGGGAAGTCAAGCCTTGCTTCCCCTAGCACTCACAGCTGCAAATGAGCTACAGCCTCCATGGAAACAAATCTTGGAGTTATCACGCTCATTTCCCTGAAAACATCAGCTCAGTGGTGACTGAAAACGCAAACCTGGCACTGGGAATTATTCAGAAAGGGATTGAGAAGAAAATAGAAAGCGCTGTACCCTAAAAATCTGTCCCTGTGCCATTAGGAGAACAGTTCAGCTGAAAACTGAGAACAGAGAGGAAATATGAAAGAGCAAAGGCTGGAAACAGCCCCCACATAAGGATGGCTTAACAAACTCGATCCCTTCATCCGTAAAAGGAGACAACCGAGCGGAGACGTGACAGACACCAAAGCAGTGATGAGTGACATGGAGAGGACAAATAGAGAAGGACTGCTTGCTCTTTCTCCTCATAAAATAATTAAGGGGCAGCAAATGAAAACAAGCAAAAGAAAGTGCTTTTTCACACAAAATGTGATTAAATTACAGAAACCCATGTCCATCAGATGCTGTGGATCTCAACGTTTTGGGGGAAATAGTGATTAAATTAATCCGTAGCAGAAGACACTATCCAGGGCTGAGCTGTGCAGTGACGCCAGGGAGGCTGCAGGCAGCTGGCAGTGGTGGGGCGGGGGTACAGGAGAAGCCCCCTCCATGCTTGTCCTGCTCTTTTCTCCTTCTCTATACATCATCTGCTAGATGTCTTTAAAAAGCTTAGAGTCTTGGAAGAAAGAGGGGAGGACATGTAAACTGAGGCATCTGTGTGAGGAGGTGTGGCTGGAATGGGCCAAGACAAACATGCAGATAGGCAGAGGAAGATGGATGGGTGGACGGAAGAATGGATGCGTATGATCGCAGGCAGACAGACAGCTGGCTGGATGGGCACAGATGGGATAGATGAAAGTGTATGACGATGAGAGGATTGATGACTATGCAAGTGGATGGATGGATGGGCTTATGCGGGGATGCAGAGACGTGTAAGAGGATGGAGGGATAAGAGAACAAGCAGCTGGCTGGTGGCGTATGTGGATGGAGGGATGGGTGGATGGATGGGTGGGTTGGTGGAGGGAGGGAGGGATGGAAGGACCAGTGAACAGCAGGGGGTTGGGGGAATGGTTGGCTGTTCGATTGGCTGTGGAGATGGACAGACGGATGGATGGATGGATGGATGGATGGTGGATGTATGGATGGATGACTAGGCAGATGATTGGATTGATAGTTACAGATAACAGAGCTAAAGTAAGAGTCCCAGCACCTTACTCAAGTTCTCCTCTAATTTCTTACATTGCATAAAGTAAAGATATTTTCTCTTCCCCTTTCCTGACAGGCCACAAAAGGCCATTGACTCTCCTGGCCTTACACCTGGGGATCTGCTCGGCAGAGACACTGGAGACGCCACACCACCAGCCTTGTATGGAAAGACTCATTGCAGCAATGGACTCGCAATCCTGACTGTCTGGTCTGGCTCTTGTCCCAGTGCCTGGCCTCTCTGAAGGTTTGAGAGCGAGGGGAAGCTTTGGGGTGCCCAGCTCTGCTTCTCAGGACAGTGACCAAGAGCTTGTCTGTAGCTGCTGGCAGCAGGACTAAGCTAGAAAGGGGGGAAAAGGCACCTTGAATTATTTCCTATTTGTCCTTAAACACAGTGTGAACACATTGGCACTCATCCAGAAGGGCTGAGGGAGTCATTCCTGGAAGACAGGTCTTTGAAAGCAATGCTCCTTTCCAAGGCAGTAATTTAAGGCCCCTGACAAAGGAGAAACCCAAAGCACAGCTTTGGAGGAGGTGTTTCCCCCAGACGGATTTGCTGAGGCTCTTACTGGAGCCAAGGGTATGGGCAGGACAAGCACTAACCCACCCAGAGCCTCAGAGCTCCCTCAAGCAAGGATGGGAGGGAGGTTTGCTCACCCTCCTGGTCATCATGTCACTGGTAACATATAGGATCGATGACCACGATGGTGCCTGCACTGGAGGGCCAGCCCTGCTGGGTGGACATCATTTGGTGGCATGGGCAGAACAAGGACCAGCAGCCAGGGGCTGCAGCTTGGGAGGTTTGGGCCGGACATGGAGGAAAACTTACCCTCCAGGAAGGTGGTGCAGCGTTGGGACAGGTACCCACCAAAAGGGAGGATCTCCATCCTTGGAGGTTGTCAGGGTTCTGTTGACAAAGCCACAGCTGATGTGGCATGCTGCTGAGGATGGTCTTTTTCTGAGTGAGACACTGGACTAGACACCTCCAAAGATCCCTTCCCATCAACATGACTGCGATCATTGGCTAGAATTGGTACTTAGAGATGCTGTCCTACCACTACACCACCCTGCTTCTCCGAAGTATGCTGCTTTTTGGGTTGGGTGACAGCACAAGGGTGAAGCACACATGATGGAGAGGTTGTGATGCTGCACCTCAACCAGCACTGGCTCGGAGCATCCAGCTCCACTGAGGGGCTGGATCCTCTGCAATCTCTGCACAGCACAGCATGCCAGCCAAGCACAGCATGGCTTACAACGTAAAGCCCCCAAGCTGGAGAGGAGCCATGGTGATACATAATGAGGCCAGAAATAACACGGAATTTACCCATAGCCCTGCAAAGCCACAGCAGAGGGACCACAGCAGCTGGCTGTGGGACTCACACAGCTCTCAGTGGTGGACCAGGGGCAGCTTGGTAAAACAAGCTGTGAGCTGCTTTGCTGCCCTCCTAGCCATGATGAACTACAACTTGACAACACGATGTGTGCAACACAACAGGGACCAATGGGACAGTGGTCTAACAGAGAGACACAGAGGGAAGATGAGATGAAGCAGCTGAGATGCAGGGCCCATGGGAACACATTTGATGCTTCCCAAACCCATCCTGCTCAGCTGGAGCTTCTCAGCAGAAACATCCTCCTCTTTTTCTTTCTTAATGAATCCTGACCAGCATCGAGACTGCAAAGACAACAACAGAGGGAAATCCTGTGAATCAGGACTGCCCTGGCATGCACCATTCTGGGAATGAGCAGAACTCCTCTTGGGAGGAAGTGGAGAAGATTGTTTGCATTCCCCACCACAGCCTCTCAATGGAGCTTTTTGTGCCAGAGCCCATGACAAGCCACTCTCCAGCATGCACCCGTGGTGGTCAAAACCACCTTGGCTGTCACAGCAATCTACGGGCAGAGGGGGCCAACCGCTTCCCCCAGAGCCCTCTGCCCAAATGCACCACAGGGCTGTAGCTGGCATAAGCAGAGCAAAAGGAAGGCATCAAAGCATTTTGGGGGACAGGCACAAGCACTCTTCTCCTCTCCAGGATGCACAGCCTCTGGCTCTGCTCCTCTTTTGCTAATGGGGAAACTGAGGCAGCAAGAAAGGACATGTTCCCCTTCCTCTGACAGGACGTGTAGCACTTCTGCAATGAACAGAGAATTTCAGATAAAAGGGCTTTCACATTGCCCCTGTCAGCCTTCGCATCTTCCTCCCAGAGCTAAGCAACTAACCACAGATTATCATCTCAGTGGCTTATTAGCTTTGTGTATGTATTTATAAATCACACATTTACTATTTACACAGTGCCGGGGATATGCTGAGAGTTTTCCAAACAAGATAAACCCAGGAAGTCTTGCACTCTGCAACTTCCCATGGCAAATGAGACGAACACACGCACAGCAGACCCGCGAGAAGCCCCAGAGGGTGTGGAGGCCGAGAGGAAAGATCTCAGCCAGCATGGGGAGGAGGCGTCTTGTCCATCCCCCATCATCCCTCCTGCATGGAGAAGGACGTTCCTGGCCATCGGGTCTCACAGAGTGGTGGCACAGCCCTGTGGCTTCTCTCCTGCTCCCGCACCCATGCCGGCCTACATGAGCATCACTGACCATGCCCAAGGGTGGCTCCGCTCCCATCTGCAGCTTTGCAGCCCTGAGGTCTGCCCTTCTTGAGGCAAAACAGCCTCTGGCACTGGAGAGGGTTTCCCAACACACCCCATCCTTGATCTCCTCACATCTATTTTCTCCGGTGCTGCCTGGTCTTTGCTTTTGTTGCCAGCAGACACCTTCCCTTCACGGAGAAGGGATTTCATGCTTAAGGAGGCATTTCTTCCATGAGTGATTTAAAACTAGATACATCTTTGTGAGGAAACAGGCGTAATTAAGTGTCATCGATGTAGCCAAAGATATGGACTGTTCCAAGTTAATTTTGTCCATTAATGAAGAACTGCAGCAAGCAGAGCCTGCGCTTGTTTGCTCTACTTTGGTAAATCCCTGGAGTCAGCAGCTTTGCTCTCTTGACAAGAAAAAATAATTAGCAAGAAACTTTAATTAAGAGATAACAGATGGGTGCTAAAGGACTCGTACTCAATCACTCCACTATAGCCTGGAAGCAGACCTCGGTTTACTTCAGGGGTGTCGTAAAGGAGGCACTTTTCCCTGACATCCTTGGCTCAGGGCAAGCTCCAGGGCAGGAGAGCCTCTTCTCTCAGCCTGGACATGACCATAAAACATCCTCCCATGAGCTGAGGAAGATCTCCAGCTTTGCAATAGCCTGACCTACATCCCATCCAGCTAGGGATGTCCATTGTGGGGTGAAAAGGGCCTTTGTGGCCCTTCTAGCCGCTCAGCTGCAAGAGGCTAGTGTTTCTTCCATGAAACTTGATGCAGTATCTACTGGGACTTTCTCAGGATGAAGGGATACCTTTGCAATCAAATACCCTGTACTCATAAAAGATAATCCACAGCACAGGCTCCCTT
>NW_010198705.1:122634-129501 GCF_000695765.1 Mesitornis unicolor | reverse complement strand
GTTCAGGAGTAGGGAGGTATGATGCCTGCTCTGCTACCAGCTTGGCATCTGGTCACCAGGACCGAGCTTCGGGTGGCATGATCGACATGGCAGCAGGGTCAGGATGGCGGCACTTGCATGGCCTAAGCATGGGGGCCAACATGGCTACATGGTGGCAGGGCATGAGCAGTCTCCTGGGGATAAAATGAGGTGCTAAACCCAGTGGGAAACCACAGAACTGAGACCCACCGCTGGAAGCAGAAGCAAGACAAGCTCGCAGCAGCAGCCAAGGCCAAGTCCTTGCTGCAGCGCTGGCTCAGCCCCAAGGGATGCGGCAGCTCCCCGTGCCTTGTGGGCTGTGGTCCCACGCTGAGCCCTGGCTGAGAGACATGGTAGCAGGACAGGGAAAGCTGCCTTACCAGACAAGTAACTTCAGTGTCAGTTTTCTGCTTGGATCACACCATCAGACTGGCTGAACTGATGGGTTTGGCCTTGTCTGGGCAGGATCTCACCAGGGCAGAGTGTGCCCTCCCTGTGCCAGAACAGGATGGCTGCATCCATGTCTCACACTGGTCTTGGCGTGTTTTTGGAAGCCCTGTGTTGGGATGGACCCACTCTTGCAGCTATCTAGACCTGCCTGGAGGTAGCCTTGTTTTCCCATATGCCATTGCATCCAGCTCTTGTAGGGAGCACCAGGGGATGTACAGCAGTGTGCTGCCCCAAAACCAACTTGTCCCTGGCTGCAGGGGATAAGCAAACCTAGGAACATCAACCAAGTCCATCCTGACTTGGTAACAGAGTCTCTACAGCCACACATGGGTAAGAGACCTCAAAGAAGCTGCTCTTTCCCATGGCTTTGAGGTAGGACTGAGCTCTGCCAGAGGGTGCTCATGTTGGTGTTCTCCCATCTGCAATGGTTGCATACCTCTAGCACTGATTGTCTTGTGTTGCCATAAGCAGGACCAGGAGAAGATGCAGCTCAGCTGCTGCTTCTGCTTTTCTGTCTCAGCTGCTCTGCAGCAGAGTGGTCTGGATGCTGCTGGGCTGGAGATCTTGACTATTTTTTTCCTAAGAAACTCTGCTCTTGCATCCCAGGAGGCAACCTGAGCTTATGTGTTGATCTGTTTTCCAGCAGGAGGTCTTGGTAAGACCTTCACTTGGATGTCCTAGCTCTTCTGGTCCAAAAATGCCTGTTTTCTGGGATTCCAAGAGCTTTTCTTGCTGGGACAGGCTGAGCTATGGCACCATTTTCATCCTAAGGCAAAGGAAAGGCTGGATGGGACCTTGCCCCCTCGGCTCCCTTGCAAAATCAACTTGAGATGACTCATCCTGAGGAAAAGCAGTTGCTTGGTGAAGCAGCAACTCATCCAAACCCCTGCATCTACAACACAGCTGTCCCAGCATGTGGGGCAGTATGTTATGGAGGGGAAGGTGTTGGAGGACCAGAGGGAGATGAACGGCACTAATGGGAACCAGCAGACAGCAGAAAAATCCCACCGATATCCTCCAAGCTGGGCTCGCTTGAGCCTTTGCCCTTCGCTGCCAGGTGACTGGTGTTAGCACCGCGGATGAATTAAGGGTTTGTTTTCTGGTCCTGCTTTTTCAGGCAGACAGGACAAATAACTCTTGGCCACAAAAGAGTGCTTAGATCAGGCTTTTCAATGCCGTTTAAGGCGAAATCAATATGATTCAGAATTAGGTGCCCAAATCACAGCCATAAACACAAGAAAAGCTCATTGTGGTCCAGTAACAGTGTGAAGACGGCTGTATTTACTGAGCTTTGGGAAGGGGGGGCAGAGCCGGATAGAGACGTCGGGGCGCCTTGCACCCCACTGACCACAACCTGCCTTTTAAGCCCGGTGCACAGTGCACACTTCCCCATCGCTGTTCACCAAAGCCCACGCACCTGCCCTCAAATAACAGCCTTCCCCCGCTCAAATACACCGGGGGCGGCTGCTATTTGTTCACATAACAACCCTGCTGCCGATTCGCCCCACTCAGGGCTGCGGATTAGCATCGGGCATTGTGCAATATTTTTTTTATTAGCGCAGAATTATGGAAGTCAGAGGCGTAAAAGACCTGTTGGGTCCTACTCAGTCCATCCTCCTTCTGCCAAGACAGTATTGGTCCCTGCAGCATATTTACTATTTCTCCGGTCTAATTTTACATACTGTACAATCTGTGCAGTGCCAAGTTACGATCCCTGTGTGAGAAGCAGAGCTCTCAATTTCCAGGCTCTTGGGTGTGTAAAATCACAACCGCGATGTTAAATTAACTTTTTTTTTCCTTGCATTTAATCATTTAATAGCTCTAAAATTCAGCCCCTCAGGCTCTTTCTGTCTGTCTGCTGGCTTGGGTTTTGCCTGCTGTAGGCCAGTGGCTTGTCGCTTACAGATGTAACACTCATGCCCCTGGGTGGATCGGCAGCAGCTGGGCTTGAAGCTGGGACCGCTGCAACTTAACACTTGAACTTCTGCAGCCTGAGCATGGAAAAGCTCCTCTGCTTTCTTAATGACAGGTACAAGAGGTTCATTCTCCTCCTTACAGCCCAGCTCCGGCAAGGAGGAGGTGCAGGGAACACTGCATGCAGGGTCAGGACTCAAAGGCATCACCCAGGCTAGATTTAGAAATCAAAGCAGTGATGCAACCTGCAGCACCCAGACATGGGGGCACAGGGCAGCACTGAAGTATTCCAAATACTTTTCCCCTTCATCCACTGAAGGCTACACCCTAGGACTCATTTCTTCCCAAGAGGGAGACTTCTTCCCCCAGCACCAAGGCTTTTCTTTGTGCACGTGGCTATGGGACAGCAGAGGACCTGAACTGCTGCCAGTGCAGTGCAGTGAAAACAGGGTGAGAAGAAGAGATACTGATAAAACGAGAAGCATTTTCCCAAGCCTTTTAATTATTTTTTTTTTTTTATTCAGTCACCATCACTCATCTCTCCAAGTAACATTTGCCCCTTCTGGAGCCTGGTGATGATTTCAAAGCAATATTAATAATAAGACAACCATCCATTCTGCCCATCAGAGTCTATATTAACACTTAAGCCAAGGCTTTGGGATTTGCCTTGGTAATAAGAAGATATTACATTTGCATTTCATGCCTTTCCTCCAAAGGATTCTCAAGCCAAGCCTGGAAATGATCACCAGTGTGAGCAGAGCCGCAGCCCAACAGCCACAGAGAGCATCTGCTGGGTGCAAGCACCTCTAGGGTGAAAGACGGCCACACATCAGACCCATGACACACTGGAAAGGACATCACTTCCACCAGAGACATCGAGATAAACCCCTGAGTGCAGCTAAACGAGCACTGCAGACCATGACAGGACCTCAAGACAGAGCTGCTGGATCTTGAGCTGAGCTTGGGAGCAGGCTCCAGCTGGGGCTAAATGAAGCAGGGTCTCTGGTTATGGGCTGGAAGGTGTATCTGAGCTATGGATGACCCTGCAGCAAGATGTATGTCTATAAGACAGCAGGAGGCTGAAAGCACATGATGCTCTGGGGCATACGGAGAGGGGTTTGCACACCTTCTTGTGCAGATGTGCACACGTCCCTGCGAAGCACAATGCAGAAAGCACTGCCCAGCATCCTTTCCAAAGCCTCTAAAGAGGATGCTCGTCATTAAGCAGATGAGCATTTCCAAGTGGCCTCACTGGCTGGCTGATGGCAGAGGCCTCCAGGTTCATCACGCAGAGCCCGAAACAACTGCGCCGTAATTTCTATTTGATGCTGGCTGCCTCTCTGTTTCTGGAAACACCTCCTCCTCCGCAGAGCCTTTCCTGCTCATCTCCCCACTGCTATTCCCTCTCCTGCACTGCTTTTATTGCCATCCTTTTGACTAAACCCTCAAAAGCAGAGAGCAGGTCTGCTTTCAGGCTCTGTGAAGCGGGCGCTCAGCCTGCCTTTGAGAGCATCTCCTAACCTCCAATTACTGATGCTGCTGTTCCTGAGAGCCCTCAAGTTGTTTTTCCTTTTTTTTGTTCCCTGCGTTGAGGATGATGAGCAAATGTTAGTTCAGGACCAGACATTCATTCAGTATGATTTGAACTAATTGCCCATTATTTCCTAAATTTCAACACTTAAAAGCTTCGAGTGCCTTACTGCAAAACAACAGCTAAAAGGCCAGTTATGTTCATTGACTGAAATACAAATAAACGTGCCCAGCTCTCTGGAGAGCTCTTGGGTTTGAAGCAGAAGAAGATTTTAAGGAAGCATATTTTCTGAAAGTAAGATTATACAGAAGCTCACCATCTCTAGAGCTGCAGTTATCTGAAGGCACTACTGAATCACAATTACTATTAGCATAAGAGATACTTGAATTCTGGAATTTTAGTAAAACATTTTGAATTCAAGTTCTGAAGCATTTGAAGGACTTGAGAAAATATCCTTGGCTGCAAGTCAGCAAAGCACTTAGGCGAGCCCTTAACTTTCAGCATGTGTTTAAGTACCTTGCTGACTTGGGGCTTTTAACCCTGGCAAAAAGAATGCAAAACGGAAAGAAAAGCCAAAGAAAAAGTTCTGGTGTGCGTGGAAATGTCCAGGCAAGTTGAAATAATACGGGAATCTCTTCTGGAAAGTAGGAAAACACAAACATTAGTAATGACTTGCTTTAAAATTAAACACTAGAGGAAGCTTTCTTGGGGAGGGGGGAGAAAGACTCCCAGAACAAATGGAATATTTCAATGTAGCCTAACGGCAGCTTTGCTCTGCTGCCCCTTCAGCACACTGAAATTATTTATTGCTGAAAAAAACTCAAGAAATCAACCCCAAAACCTGATCCCCCCTCCCACTTCCAGACTAAGAGTGATGGGAGAGAGGAAAAATCTTGGCTTTGGCAGTGAAAAAACATCTCTGAAATGAGTCGGCTGTGAGAGGCTGTCTCCATCAGGAGGGAGGAAGAGGAGAAGGGATGAGGGAGTGCATGGTAGTAGGGAGAAGGAGGAAACTGCCTGCAGGCAGGAGCCTGCAAACAGCCGCGCACACACAGTGCCTGCGGGAGGGGGAATACAAGAAAGCCCATAAGGAGGGAAAATCAGTGCAAGTCTATGCATGCATGCATGGAAAGCAGCTACAGGCAGCAAGCAGCTCTTCCCCTACCTCCGGCTTGAGGCCATGAATAGAAAACAAGCTGAAGTGGAGCAAAAAGAGAGGATGCTCTGCAGCCCACCTATGAAGGGCGGCCACTGGCCCATGGGATATGGCAACAGGGAGCGTCTGAGATGCCCAAACTCCTCCTGGCTCCAGCACTTGGAGTCCTCCCCAGCTCTTGCACATACACGGGGTACATGGTTGGACCTGGCCAAGGCAGGCTCAGGATACCATGAAGTTGTTAACGCTGCTCTGGCCCCATCAGAACAAAAGCCCAAACTTTGAAAAATTCTCCATTAAAGAAAAAGATTAAAAAAAAGAGGAAAGTTCTTACCTTCAGAAGGAAACCCAAGGGTTTAATGTCTTTTAGGTTTGGGTTTTTTTCAAAACCACCCCACTGTGTTGTACAAAAGGCTTTGCAATCGTTTTTTTGAGGGGAGGGAGTGTCAATTTAAAGTGAAGAGCCTAACTATTTCTGAAAAATACAAAAAAGACATACTGCAGCCCTTCCCCTCCTCCCGTAAATTTTTTCCTCTCCCTAACAAATAGGATTTTGTAAAACATTCAGATTTTGATGTGATTGCATTTTCCAATGGCAAGCAGTTTCCCCGAGGACTTTCCCCATCGGCTCTGTTCAGGACAGATTGGCAGCAAGCGCTTTTTTTTCCGACAGGGGACGGGCACTCTGTCACCCTCTGCTCTGTGCTGGCACCCAGCAAGAGGCAGCTCTCGCCTTAACAAGCTGACAGCTCAAACAGAGGAGACAAATGAGGAGAGCATCACTCTCACCATCTTACAGATGGAGCTGAAGTCTCCAAAGCAGACAAAATGACTGGCCCAAGGGTGCGCAAGCTGTTTGCATCAGCGCTAGGCTCTGATTTTTCCTCCTCCCCTGTGATCCTCTGGCACCTGGTACATCGATGCCAGGGTTTGGTTGGGCTCTCCTGACTCTACTGAAACACCCAAAGCACAGAATTCATTTGAGATGGTGGGTTTTTATCTGTTTCGGACCCCTCTATGTCTCCCAGTATACCAGCACTCAGACATTGCAGTGGTGGCTTGTGAAGCTATTTGATGTCTGGTGTGGCACACACTGGTGACTTGCCCCAAAGCAGCAAAGTGACAAGCCTTCTATAAATACCAGTTATACCAAAAACCTCCTCAGGGCTAAGTGAGTTAAGAAAAACGGCCCGAACTCACCAGAGGAAGCAAAACACAATTAAATCACCTAACAGCCTGTATCCACTAATCCCTTGTGCTATGGCCCACTGGGTTCGACTTGAATGTCTCTCTCTACTAGCACCCACCTCCAGCCCTGGCATTACCTCCCCCAGCACTGTGGCAAGGCAGCCGTGCATGCCTGTTGTGCAGGGGAGAAAGCCACCAGAGACTGGGGCTCCCAGCACAGCCCATCTGGGACCCCACAGCAATGAGTTGGGCAAGGAAAATCTTGGGAGCTGCTGGCCTAGGCCACGGCACTAATTAAAGATACTCAGTATTTCAATATTCATTGGGGAGACAGGCTGGCAATGTCATGCAACATGTTAAAAAAGCTGTGATGCGCTCTTGGTGGCTCTTGCTATGTGGTCTTCACTCTAGAGCTATGATTTGGGGCAGGATGAAGAATGTAAGGGGATTAAATCTGCCTACCTAAATTCTGGGTTTAGGTGCACTCCTACCCATGGATCAATAGAAGGATGCTCTCAGTCACCTTTCTGAATCTGCCAAGAAAGTAAATGCAGAAATATGGGGAAAGAAATGCGTTGCGGATGCAAAAGCCCATGGACTCGCAGAGCTC
>NW_010198705.1:112603-122603 GCF_000695765.1 Mesitornis unicolor | reverse complement strand
CCAGGTTATGGACTAAGATGGACAACTTCACATGGAGGGAAGGTTCACCATCACAGAGAAAGGCTGACCACTGCGTGTCTTGCTCAGACAGGGCAGACATCTCCACTCTCAAGTGACTGATTCAACTCCCTTCAAATTTACCAGGGAAAAAGGCACATCCCACCTCTTAAATAGCACTTCTTGGTGGCCTAGGGGTTGCAAGGTGGCTGGTGCACTTGGACAGCAGAGCTGAGAGCAAAGAGAGTGCATGGAGCTTCTGGTGGGCTGACGGACACCACCTGCTGTCATGCAGGTCACAGGAGCAGCACCTTCTCTAAGGCTGAATTAAGCTACAGCAACACCAAGAACCAGAAAAAAGGTAAGAAAAGAACTCCAACCCTGCATAAATGTATAAACAAATGTTTCTTTTAAAATGACAGCTCCTGAGGTCCCATGTCATTACTATTCCCCCTGGATCTTCCTCCCTGTCTCTCATGCTGCCAACGCAGCAGCTATGCAACTTTTGAGGAGCAGCGTGAAAACGTCCGCAGTGATTATACTGCAACACTTCACTGCTCCCCTGAGCTGCAGCTCCCTCCTTTCCTGTTGGAAGTGAAGTACGATCAATGCTAATTAATTAAGGGCCAGACCCTGTCGACCATGGTCACACTGAGTTCAGCGGTGTTTCCTGAATATTCTGGGCTCAATCTCCATAGAAGCGAGGATCAGTCTCCAGCAATTTGGGTTGAAAACAACCAAAACTCTCTCTGTAAGGTGGGAGGGATGGACTGACGTGTACAACTGAGTGCTGGAGGAGCTGCCTGCATGGGGGTAGACCAGCACACCATGGTTGTAAATCAGCAAAGCACTGACACGATGGGAGGGGCAGTAAGGCAGCTTGCAGGCATCCTTAAAGGCTCTCCACCAACAGAAACCTTGGAGCTGGCAGAACCATTGCACCTGACCAAGGCCAAAGGAGGATGCCTGTAATGGGTCCAGTGAGAGAGCACAAGCATCCTCCAAGGGCAAGGAGGAGTAAAGCCCTTTCTCGTAGCACCCAAAGGGCTGTGTCCTGTGGTGCTGCAAGAGGGCAAGGCAAGGGCTGGGTGTTACTGGGAGAAGCTCGAGAGGGTCCTCAAGGGCAAAACCCTGGCGATAGCTGAGGCAGAGAAGAGTTCCAGTAAAGCGAATGGACTTCCAGCATGGTGTCACAGCTCATTAGCAGGTGAGCCTGTTGGGTCACGGTTCCTCCTCTGCCAAGGGGCTTATGTGATGCTCTAAGAGCTGGGAGGCATCAGCGGGGACCCAAGCTCCTGATCTGCCCTTCCCCTGTGTCAAACAGCAGAGATCCCCACCCAGAGGAAAAAAAGAGAGACGCACACAGGCCAATTGCCCCACGCTTCTCACCATAAAGGTAAAACTAACTTTCAAGTCTGCTGAGCACAGGAACTTGGATGTGACCACCAGCCAAGCGCCTTGCTCCATCCTGAGTAATGCTTCATCCTCTCCCAACAGCAAGAGTCCTGCAGGGCTCAGCAGCCCCTTCCTACTCCTGAGCAACATCGCTGGATCATCAAGCTTTGCTCCAAGCATCTCCAGTAGTCTCAGCAGCTGACACAGGTTGTGGCAGATCTCCAGGCACCCAGTTATGGCCAGATTTGCATGGGAAATTGCAGGAAGAGTTGACAAACAGACATTAGCTTCTGGATTTAATACACTTTCCCTCCTGTGTGCCTCAGTTTCTCATCTGCACAGCATGCTCTCAGCTGGAGCAACCACACCACAGTGCAGGCAATCCGCAGGCGCAGCAGAGTCCAACCCGCCAGGGCCTGTGGCTTGGCCCGAGTCAGAGGCTCCCTGTGACTCATCCTACACAGTCTGAAGTTCATGGCTATGGCTGTAGACTTCCTGCAGGAGCAAGCACGCCGAGACTGCCTTACCCAGCAGCATGCCCAACGCCCGGACATCAGAAAAACATCCACATACATGCACACCTCATTGCACCTTATTTTTTAATCAAGCAAGACGTGCTACATGCTGCAGCTCTGCTTTAGCTTGTGCATCCTGGTCAGCTCCTCAGTGTGGTGCTGGCTCTCCTCTGCCTACAAAGCACACAGCCCTGGGCTGGCAGAAGTCCTCCAGGCTTCCAGCCTTGCAGGTCAATGTTTTTCAGCATCGGCTCTGCAGACCTCTGTCTGCTTTGTAGCGCTCCAGAATAGATAACTAAGAGGAGCCTGGCTACTGCTGGATGGCTTAAATCCGCTATCAGGAATCTTCTCTGGGGGAATCACTTCAGGCTCTGCAAGCTAAAAGAGATAGGAAGGTCAAGTGTATTGTACCTGGGACGAAGGGTAGTGTGTGGTTCTGTGTGTGCACTCTATGGTGAGGCTCTACCCCATCCAGGGGGATTCTGCACCAGGAGATGGCTATGTCCTGCCCAGGGCTGTGTGACAGGGAACTGCCTTGCACACAGAAAAGTCTTTAGCCCCTTGTGCCCTGAGCAGAAATGAAGGCTGTTTCATGTCCACACTGCAAACTACACACACAAAGCCCCTTCCCCAACATCAGCCTCCCCAGGATGACTCTTAAGCAAATGAAGGCAGTGCAACTTGGCTCCAGACTCCTCAGCTTCAATTAGTGCCTGGTGGCAGCTGAGCCTAAATAGCAATCTTTCCCAGCAAATCCTACACCAAGAGATCAATGGTCCATACGCTGGACTAATACTGCTGTAACCCCTCCTGCCTCCATCACTGTTGATTGCTGTGTGGTTTCACTTCACTTCTCCACCTGATTAGCCTTCCTGGAGCACTCATTACAAGGTGACACACATTGCTTTTCCCCTCTGTAACGAGCCTGCCACGGCCCCTGCTCAATCCTTCTTCTTCACTCTTTTTCCTTTTAATATGCCACAATTATATTGGCTTCTCTGCATGGATCCGCTCCATTTAGTGCTGCCCAAGACTGCTTATCCTGAAAGATGCTCTTTTCACCCACAGGACAGACTACACATCTTGCAAGCTATTCTCCTGTTTATTTTTTATGCTCCAGCATCTCCCACCCAGATGAGGAATCTGGGTATTAGGTACTTCCCTTTGCACACAAGCACAGTGTCTGGCCAAAGAAATTAAAGCCCCCGAAGACTCTGATAATAATGGTTTGTGCATGCCATGTCCCAGAATGTGCTCTCCTGAGCATGCTCATTGTTTCCTTGCTCTGTTCCCACCTTAGCAAAATCCTCTCCGTGGGAAGCAGAGATGACTAAGTTTGGGCTCAGTGCCTTGCTGTGGCTGTGCTCCCATTACTCAGGGCTTTGTTTGCTCACACAGGTGTCACAGGTGGCCTGAAGACAGCAGCAAGCGACTCACTCCATGCCCAACACTACTGATGGATGTGCAGGACCTGAAAGTCATAGCCCTGCCCCGTCTGCCCTTTTGGTCCTGGGGTTTGTCACACACAGCTCTGCTGACGTGCTACAGGGATGATTTGCAGCACACTATGCTCTGGTCGTGGGCTCCTGCAAGCAGTGCCCAGAGCTGCCCCTGGAGCTGCGGCACTTTGCTCTTTCAGCCTGACCGGAGATTGGCTTTGCAGTCCCAAGGCAGCCTGCAATCCAGGCCTTCAGATGCTGGAAACCTTTCAAAGGGGATAAATAATGAGTGGCACCTTCAGTCCAAGTTCAGCTGGACATGTGTCACTGAGCAGGCTGGCAGGGACCGGGCTGCTTTGGAAATGCGAGATGGCTGGCTCCCTGGGATGGCGAGATCCTTCCAGGCTTTTGGATGCTAATGAAGCCAAGCCCCTGAAGCACTAAAGGTTCCCATTCCAACTATCACTGTTTTATGAGATCTTCCATTTCCGGAAGCCTTTGAAAATGTAGCAATGGGCATAAAAAAACAACAGGCGAGGATTGCTCCCTCCCTTGCCAGAAGGAGATCAGTGCTGGGACAGGACACAGCCCTTCTTCAGCAGCCAGAGCTGATGCAGAGAGAAGTCCATGGCTATTCCCCGCATGCTGGGCTATGCTTCAGCTCCCTGGGCCTGAAAATCTGTGCAAATGAGATTCAGGCTTCCACCACCATTTGGGGCTCCCAGCTCCTAAGGCAACACATTGATATACAACTGAGTGTTGGCAGAAGAAGTGATGCTCCTGCTTCACACAATGGGACGATGCTACCCCAGGAAGAAGATAACCTTTATCCAAACCCTTCCTTCCAGCCTCTCCCCATGATCTGGGCTTGTCCAGCAGCAAGCTTCAGCAAGGACTTGTCAGCAAGGACCAAGCTGGTTTTTTAGATGCCCCACGAGCCAAGTGCTGCTTCCTGTCCTATGCGGTTCCCTCTGCACATCCACACCAGCAGGTCCTGCCTCCTCCCTGTGGGTCATGGCAGCTTTGCCCCTACCTGCAGTAACTCCCCAGGCTTCATCCTGGACTGAACGCGCCCCATCCGAAGCTCCTCTGGGTATCTATGGGGGACTACAAACCCCATTCCCTCTCCTTCATTGCTTGTCAATATGGTTAATGAAGTCTAAGAGACTACTGAGACATGGTTTTCCTTGCCACCAGCAGAACTAATGAATCCTGGCAGACTGCAATACTCCCGGCAGTTTCTTTTTCTCACCACAGATGTGAAATATTTTCACCAGTTTTGTGGGATCACAGGCCTATCCAAAACCTGCCAGATCTACACTCTTACCTTTACTTATTATTTTCTTTGTTTTTTTTAAAATATTTTCCAGCTTTGTGCTCTGCCTCAATACACCACAGTGATGGAAGGGTTCGTATTTTTTGTTAGCATCTCAGATATTTCCTACTAGATTTCCTTCCAAGCTACCCGATGGCTCATGTAGACCTGGGGAGAGATCCCCGCTTTGCTCCAGAACCTCACCTCTGTTGGCTCCATTTCTAATAACTGCTCCCATTACCAGAAGTGCTAAATTCAGTGCAAGTGTCTCCAGTCTTGTATAGCAAAAGCAGGGAGCTTCTTCACAATGTCCTTTGCATGTCTTTGAACTTCAGTAGCATGCAGAGTGCAAGTCTTCAAAGCCCTGGAGCACCCTCTTACCTAAGTGTCAGTCCCTCTATTTTTCTCCCTGTCCTTCTCTCCCCTCGACCTACACTTGAAGCACATCTCTCCTCACACATCTAGCAGCACTTTTCACAACAGGACATGAATCTCACCCTGACTCGAGGCTGTTTACCCAGCACAGACCCCATCCGTGAGCTCTCTGCTCCGCGATGGGCATGAGCCAAGCAAGAGAGGTCACCCTGCCCCATGCACCCATGGTTATCTGTGGTGCAAAATTAAGAGATATTGCATGAAAATCACTCCACTTGATTTCCCAGTGCCCAGGCAGGAGGGTGTGAGCCCAGCACATGCTCCCCATGGGACTACCCTGCACCACCAGCCAGACCTCTGAGGGATGCTCAGCTCTGGGACCTGCAGGGCGATGAGGCAGCGGGCAAGGAAGCACAGGCACTAAAAATAGGCTGTCTGCGGTAGGGGCTGACCACATTTATTAGCAAGCCCATGCTCTGGCTGACCACAAGGTCAGCCTGCGAGAGCTCGGCCATAATTCACTCTGTGTCTGGGCAGGAAATCTGCTTGAGCTCAGAGGGATGTCCAGTAATATAAAAAGATGTTCCAGGACCTGGGGCTATTTTTGCTGTTTTCTTTTACTTTGCAGACAGGGAAACTTTGAGGAGATGCATCTTGTGCTGAAGAAAAAAAAATAACTAGGTGCTCTGGTAGGAATGAAAAGGGGGGTGTACATTTGGGTCTGGGGTCCTTCTTATCAGACTCACCTTCACCATGTAGGGCACAGAAAGATCAGAGCAGCAAGGGAGCCCCCAGACCTTGATGAGCTCTTAAATGCCCTAACAGCAGAGTTTAATGGATTGCAGCTGGGGTGGTGTTGCAGGTGGTGTGAGTTCCTTGCAGTTGTGGGCTGGCAGGGGAGATGGGGAAGACAGTGGAGAAACCACTATGGTAACAAATGCCCAGGGATGGAGGGGATGGACCTTCCTTGCAAAGGCAACAGTGGGACGTGGGACTTGAGCCAGGCTGTGGCTCAAGTTGCATGAAACCCACATCCCTCTGCTGCTAGAATGTATGCCTGGATGGCAGAGGGTGGGCCGGCAGATCAGCCCCCAGCAGATGCAGCAACTCCACCGGAATAATGCTGGTCCCCAGCAGACGGCTGTGAGTTTGGGCTTAGCCCCAGGAAGCAATTAGCCAAGCAAAGGAGGCGAAGAGCGGATGCCTGCCCTTGAACGGCAGCCTTCAGAATGATTTAAGCAGGCTCCGTCTCATGGAGATGCTTAAATCCTAATTGCTGCGCATTTGCTGCCAACGCTGGAGCCTTCACGTGAGGGGTAATGTGTCCCTGGTGAGTCAGGCTGACTCACCTGACAGGTATACAAGTTGACTACAGAATTGGGGTGACTGCTGGGGTGCTGCCATCCAGGGGTGTCCACACCTTTGGGAATACCTTCCTCCTTTGCTCCTGTGCTTGTGTCTTTCCCCTCTTGCAGCTCCAAGGCAGGAGCTCACCACTCATGTCTACTTGTGACATGCCCTGGGACCAAGGTCTTCCAGATACAGCTGTCTCCTTCAGCAGATTATGTGACCACAGAGAACTGAGCTCATTTAGCCTGAGGACAGGCTGAGCTAGGCCTCTCGACTTTGACGGCGCTGAGCAAACCCTGGTAACATCCTTCTGATGCCAAGACACGTCCTATTAATAATCCAGCACCGTGCCTCGGTTCTTGCTCTCCATGAAGCATATCTGAAGAGCATTTTGGCTTCAAGAAGGCTTGCAAAGAGCGAAGGATGCAGAGGCAGGTAAGCCAAACCTTGCTTCCTAACCCGAGAGAGGTCCTGGAAATGCTCCAAAATCAGCTCACATACTGAACCTGGCCGCAGTTTGGAGCAAGGCTGGTATTTCAACCAGCTGGGTAATGGGAGCATCCAGAGTTATAACAGGCAGGATTAAAAAAATTTAATTGCTAATGGGGAATTAATTGTTAATGGGGAATCATCATTGCAGGAGGGTGTTTCCAGTGGGGTCCCGCAGGGATGTGTTCTTGGCCAATTGCTAATCACTCATCTTATCAATTATCTTGAAGGCAACCTAAAACTGTTGCTGGCAACATTTGCCGATGACGCAAAGGCTGATGTATATAACGGACAGGACGAGTCCATCACACGCAGAGCTCTGGAGCAGTTAATATACCAGCCATCCCTCCACAAGAGCGTGTGTGTTACGCAGCCAAGCACAATCCCATTCATCGCCAGTGGAGGAATGTAGGTCAGACTTGCAGAAGGCAGGGCTGCGTCCTGGGGAGGACAGCACCGATAAGGCCTTGGCAGGAGCCACTTGGAGATGAGATGTGGTGAGAGCAAAACTTGGCCCGAGATGCAAGGAGGTGTGACAGGAGGTGTAATCTAATGAGGAGACAGAGCTTTCTCCTGCGCTGGCTGCAGCCTGAGCATGCAACGATGCTCTGTGGGAAGCAGGCACCATCCCCAGCCTTGCAGCCAGTCGCTCCACACATACATGCGGTCCCTTTGATCCTGCCTTCCCCAGCGAGTGCCTGCGCCCCAGCAATTACAAAGATTCCAAAACACTCTGTTGCACACACATCTCGCCCTGGGGAATGGGCAGGAAAACAAACAGCACATGACAGATGTTAGTCATGTCCCTTAATGCATGACTGAAAGGCACTCCAGTAGCATGGTGAGGAATCGAGAGGGGACAGGAGAAAAGGAGAGAGAAGAGGGAAGAGAGAAGACCTTCTGTGTGTTTATTTGGAGAGACTACTCCTGCAGTTCTGCCATAGGTCGGATGCACATCTCCCCTGCGCACCCATGGGCACAAGAGCAAGCCTCATCATCCAGGTGGCCCATCACACCACTTGAATCCAGGCACCTTACCTGAACAGCACTTGCACAACAACCCAAAATCACTCAGATGTCTACAAACCACATGTTCCTGTAGGAATCTACAAACCATCTCTTACATAGAAAACCCAAAGAACACCCTCAAACGCAAAGAAATTAATTTAACTGTGCCAGGTAGATGCCCTGGGGACATGTATGGGCTGATGGATGGAGGTGGATGCAGGGGATAAGAAGACCTGGTCACATCCCTGACAGCCGAGGAATGTCACACGGAGAAGGCTGGACAACGCAGGGAGGGGAGAGAGGGACATATCTACAGTTGGTTTGCCTTCGAGAGGCCAATTTGCATGGCTTCGCTCTGTATTTTGAAGGCTGTTTACCAGGCCAGGCTTTGTCTTAGCTGAAATGCGGGCAGCATTGCTAACAAAGCACATGCAAACTGGAGCTCCGGGAGGCTTTGCAGCAGAACCAATTGCAAAAGATTAGCGCCAGGGCTTAAGAGAGCAAGAGAGAGGGGAAAGTAATGAAACAAAATCTCTCTTTCTTTTCCTCGTTTAAGGAATGATGGGGGCTAATTGCTTGTTGCTGGTGAGAAAAAGGGAAGACAGCAGCTTCTGCGCCCATCAATAAATTAACCTTGGCATGTGGCATCTGAAACACATTCATTTCCAGAGGCGTTTATCTCTTTGTGTCCTCTCCTGGGTGAAAACATAATTATTGTTTAAACATGAGTTAATTCAGCAAGGTGAGGATCAATAAAGCAAAATTACTCCTTTTTAAAAGCAGAGAAATCTCAATCTAGGACAGAAGTGGACGTAACTCCGGCAGAGCTGACGGATGGCAAAGACACTTTGGTTGTGGTAGGAGCTGGGGGAAGCAGAGCTCCCTCCTTCCAGGATGGCTGTAGCCTTTGGGTCCACTGAAAACTGCTCAGTCCAGTCACAGGCAGCCAAGGCAATGAAAAGAAAGAGCTGAAATCACTCATGCACATATGCTTCATAGCCTGACATGCAGTTATCCATCTCCACCATGTACGCACTTCCCACATAAAGAGCTTTGGCAAAGCCCCAGGGATCATGCTGTGGTGTCTTCCTTTCCTTTAAGGGTGCCTATGTCCTGCGAGGGAGAGGGTCTCTGCATAGCCTACCAGCCAGGTAGCTTCACTGCTGTGCTCTGCTCAGCTTTCCCCATCTGAAATAGATTGGCAGCAACCACTGCCCGGAGAAGGAAACACAGGAAGGAAAACTGAGCTGCCCACAGTAACAGGGAGGGCACCAGGCTCTGCTGCATGGTCCTCAGCCAGGTTCTGCCTCCTCTGCCCCCTCCTGTTTCTCCTCACATCTCCTGTCCATCCCCCTGTGCTGGCCTGGAGCTCTGAAGATGGGTACAGCCCCTGGCAATGCCTGTCTTTGCTTTACTTCCAGTATTTGCCCATGCTCGGGGGGTTACACTGCTGGACCACTTGCTCTTTTGCCGCCCCTCTGCCCATTCCTGCAGCAGGACATTTTAAATCCCCCATCCCGAGCCAGTGCCTTAGTGTCACCTTCCAAGCATCCCCCCAGAGCTGCCCTAAGCAATGTCTCTGGTCTCCCTCTAAACATGGTGCTTGCCCCCATGGGTAGCTGGAAGCCCAGCAGGGTGGTACAGGTGTAACATTAGCAACTTCACATGGATGTGAAGCAAGGGAGCTCTGCAACCAGAGGGAGGGGGTGTACTCAAATCTGCTTACCTCTGACCTTTTTTTCTAATCTTGGGGACCTCCCTGGGCTCCTGGATCCCAAACGCACCGTTTGCCAGCTCCAAAGACAAGCAGCAGAGGGGGAAGTTAATGCATGGGCAGCCTCACCTCCGCCAAGCCCAACGTTGCTGCTTTCATTAATTCATGTGGCACTTTGCAGGACGCTCCAGTAATCACCAGGGTGCACGTGAGAGCCAGGAGCGGTGGCCAGCCTCGCTGCGCCGCGCTCTGCTCGCTTAACAGCTTGTCACATCCTCCTCACTCAAGTATTCAGTGCTAATGCATCTCTTAAAGTGCTTCATGAGCTATTAAAGTCGAGCGTGCCTCAAGTGCATGATAAATGGACTTTATGCAAGTGTCTTCCCCCCACTCCACCCAGTCC
>NW_010198705.1:103412-112572 GCF_000695765.1 Mesitornis unicolor | reverse complement strand
TGCCTCCATCCTCCCAAATCATTCCGGCTGTGCCTTCGGAGCCTGAGTGCCTGGATAGTGGGAGATAAGCACTAGGATTGGTTGGTGAGGGGAGGCTGCAGCGGGCCAGGGGGTGAGCGGTGGGGGGCGGGGGCAGTGGAGCACACCCCTACAGTTTCCAACGCGGGGAAGATGCTCCCTGATTTCATCTGCAGTGTGCAGCCTCTCAAAGCCAGGCACTGCAGGGTGAGCAGGAGACGTGCTGCTCCAGAGCATCACTTTGGTGTTTCTGAGAGGTGTCCATGGAGGGACAGACGGCGTCTCTGGGGAACAGACTGAATACAGTTCTGGAAGTGTCCTACTAGCCTTTTTCCAGTTCTTGTACCAGATCTTCCCCCCTCTCTCCTTTATATGTCCCCCAGGGCAGAGCATACTCTCTGGCTTCTGCAGACGGGGAAGAGCTTTGCCTCACTCTGCATCTGTTGTTGCACTTAGATCTTAGCAGCTCCGTTTATGAGCTGGTGCCCATCATCTCTCTCCTGGACACAGTCAGGCAAGGGAACAAGGAGGGACATAGGGATAAGGAGGCTATACTGCCAAATCCCTGAATCCTGCTGATCACGGAGCAGAAGGTGACAGTCATGGCAGTTCTCCTGGCCAAGGGCCTTACCTGGGGCTGTGCCCTCTGTGCCAGCCCACTGTTGCCAGTGGCAAAATGTATGGCCCTGGTTGGTGGGGAGCAGCATTTGTTTCTCTGTCTACACAACACATTTTTAGTGTATGCAACCCTAAAGTACCTGGCACTTGTGTGTTCTGTGTATCTCCCTGTGCGACAGGTCTGGGGTGTTGTCCCCAGAGCATGGAGGGACACAGCATGGTGCATCCAAGGGATAGCTCTGGCAGGGTCCCTCAAGGCTTCCCAGGGAGTGGTCCTGCAGGACCAAGCAGCATTGCTTCTCTGCAGAAAGCATCACAAGTCCACAAGCAGCACGCAGTTCGGCACACAAATGCTCTCAGCAGGTGCCCTAAGAAGGTGCTGGGAACGCCCCTGCAGTACCACACAGCAAGCTCCCTCTGTGTCTGCAGAGTGGCTGTCCCCACACAATGGGGACATGCCCCCGAACCTCATCTGCTTCTTGTCCTAGTAAAACAGGCTGTCAGCTTCCAGCAATGTAACCCACCCAGCTGGATTTAGAAGAGCACAGCAGGGTGCTCTGGCTGGGTTCCTTAATCCCAAAAGCCCATGGATGCACAAATGTCCTTAGTAGAGTTAATCAGCAGAATTCTCCTCTATAATCCACTGAAAGCAACAACAGCCAGGCTGACTGCCAGGGATGCAGTCAGTTTTGGAGGTCCCCCATTTCGTCCCATTTTTGCAGAGCTGCCATAGATGAGTCCACAGCAGGACCCAATCTGCTGTCCCATAGCCTTCCTGCTCCTGCCTGGACCCAGGATCACCTTCATCTCTCTAGAGCCATCAAGGTAAGCTCCAAATCCTCTGCCAACCTGGAGAGACAGGAGCTAGCAGTGGGCACAGATGGGAGGTGGCAATGGGGACAAAGTCACCCCCAGGAGGTGGGAGCAGGATGAGACATCCATCACGGTCATGAGGTGGGATGTTGGGGCTTGGGGCTGTCAGGCTGTGGCTGCTTCCCAACCCGCTCATCCCTTCACATTTTTCAGGACCCCAAGGTTGGAGAGGAGTGAAGGGACTTACCCTGCTGGCTGTGTCTCTGGGCATACACCACCACCACTGCAGCAAGCACCACGCAGCAGGCTGACGGGACAGGGTTGGCCATCTGTGGAAGCAAACACAGCAGGAGCAGTCAGGGTTTGGCCATAGGAGACCTTGCATGTGGTGGGCTAAGAGCTGGTCCCTGCCGGGCAGCTGAAGTGTGCAATGAGACCACAAGGAGATAGCCATGAAGCGAGACTTCATCTTAGCCACGGGAGAACGCACTGCAAAATGAGGCGTTTTGCTAGCGCACGCTTTGCTGTTCAATGGCCTGTGGCACTTTTTCTGCCAGCAGAACCAGGTGCCTGGAGGCGACGATACGCCTTGCACAAATGCTGCATTTTCCTCTTCTTGCTTTCAACCTTTCCCCTAAGAAAGTCAAGCACTCTGGTGCTGGGCTCTCCTCGGCAGCTACAGCATCACCCTGGGATCAGACATTGCCTGCACATGGATTGCAGAGGTTTTCTGAAGAGACGGGAGCACACCCAGGCACTTCCCAACAGCAACCGGTGCTTAGGGTGTGCAAAATGCAGATCCCAGCATGGGAAGGAAATGCAGCTGCATTTCTGGGCATGTCAGGGACGGCATAACCCTCATCTGTGTCTTCACAGTGACCGCGGGGTGCAGACGCTGGGGAGCAGTGGGGGAGACAACTCAGAAGGCAGGTGGGTAGAGACACGCTGGGCTTTAGGGACAAGCAGCCAATGAGCCTCCCTGTGAGCGGGCAAATGGCAGCAACAACTGCAAGGATACCCTGCGCTGTCCTGCCAGGCTTGGAGACACCCAAAGTCTCCTCCTCCTGCAGCTGGGGCTGGTGGAGGAGACCAGACCAGGACAGAACTGCTGGGGATGGTAATGGGGATGCTGGCCCACCCGCCAGGAGGTAAATAGCATCATGCGTGAAAAAGCAAATTACACCTTCAAAACCGTTTAAACCTCCCTAATCTCCAGCGTGGTATCGGTAACGCGAGGAGGATTGGCTTTTAATCTAGAACATGAGCATGCGCTCGTTAGCCAGAT
The DNA here is from genome assembly GCF_000695765.1 of Mesitornis unicolor. Lineage (NCBI taxonomy): Eukaryota > Metazoa > Chordata > Aves > Mesitornithiformes > Mesitornithidae > Mesitornis > Mesitornis unicolor. The sequence goes on along the minus strand of NW_010198705.1, from coordinate 109,838 downwards.
GGCATCCATTTAAAACTAAGTAAAGGGGTAGCTGTACCGGCCAGAGGAAAAAAAATAAAGCAAAACTTATTCCATTACCCAACACGGGCATTGCAGGAGCCCAGATGGCCTCGGGTTCGCAGCAGGCCTCAGGTTCACAGCAGGACACGAGCTTTTGCAGGGCTGGAGCGGAAGGCAAGCGTGACTGGGAGGGATGGCACAAGCAGATTTTGGGGGGTGGTCTGGTCTCTAATGACTCTCAAGGGCAGGGATGCTGGAGGGATGGGGGCCCTGAAAATGGGGAAGTGACCCACAGCCCCATTGTTGAAGTTGCAGTGGTGGGTTTAGGCAGCAAGGGCTGGCAGTGAGAGCCAGCCCCGGTGCAGCTGTGGCAGCAGAGCAAGGACACGCCAGCCCCAGACCTCCTCAGTCACCTTGAAGGTGACCTTCCTTTGAAAGCTCTGGGCAAGGAGCGCTAAGTGCTAATTACAACATCGTTATCATTCACTCTCCTTTTTCCCTCCTGTTCCTCATTTTTTCCGTGACTGCTCTCTGCTCTGCCTCCTTCAAGCGTTCCCACTGTGCTCGCAGTGTGGCTTCCCAGTGGCAGCGTGGGGAGTGGGTGACGGCTGGGACCCAAAGTAGGTGGCAGTGTCACATCCTGAGGCAGAGCTGGCACACAGGGCCCCAAGCAGCTTGGGAGTTGCCTGCAAACCAGGAGCTGACTCTCCCTATTAATCCTAAATTCACTTCCCACTGAATATTCCCCCCAGCTACAGCCCTCAAGTTGGTAGAGGGCCCCAGGAATTGAAGCAGGCAAGGAATTGCACCAGGGCCGGAGCCACTCCTGTGCCGCAGTCCAGGTAACCCCAGGTAGCGCAGCCATCCCATCCTTGGGGAAGTGGCAATGATGGGCTGCAGGGCAGGAGCACCCCAGCACCCTGGCAATCATCCTGCTCTTCAAAAAGCATGAGATCTGCTCACCGTAGCCTTCAGTTTGGCTCAAGTTGGTGCAAATACCATCGCTAACCATCACACTGCATCTCAGTCCTGCCAGCAAGCAAAGCCACCCATCCTCCCCTGCTGCTCCTCATCTTATCTGTTGTTAAAGTAATTGCTGCTGCTTCTGCCCGTGTTCCTGGCAGCCTCACCCATGGCTGGACTGACGTGGAGACCGGCACCACAGCTACATGGGAAGGGGCAGCTCCTGTCCCAAAGCATGGACAGTCTCGAGGGTGACACTGGGACTCTGTGGCATGGCTGGGACACAGGCAGAGGCTCCCAGTGTCAGCACAGAGACCTCACCACTCGGCTGCTTTCCCTCTACAAAACCTCATTTTTTTTTCTCACAGATGAGCCGTGCCGCCAGGCAGGAGCCAGAGTTATTTTAGTGCGAAAAATCTAGCCAGAAAACCAACTTTTTCTCACTTGAATTGCAATTTCCCATGCAGTATTTGCTTTGTTTGCCTGTTTTGCCCAAAGCCATGTTGATTATTTTTTTTTCCAAGCACATAACGAAACCTTCGCAATTTCTGCAGATGCTTCTAATGCAAATTTCCATTTGCTGTATTTGCTCATTTAATGGTTTCTCTAGCAAAAAAGCCAGCACCCCGGCACGGGGGCACATGGGCCAGCGAGCAGCAGCTCCTGGGGCTGCATCCCCACTCTGGCAGGGACCTGCTGAAAGGTGACAGTGGGGAACCGCATTTATTACACAGCAAACCCAGCAGTAGGAAACTCAATCTTCTGCGGAAAAAGAGGTTGAAGAATATTTCCTTTTGCCCCTGCAGTGAATCATTTCTTGGCAGCAGAGAGGAAACAGGAGCCTGGGCTGGAGTGGAGGGAGGCGAGGGGGCACATGAGATGGAGCCAGCTTCGGCAGCCTTCCTTGCTGTACCCAGCTTCTTGTTTTGGGAGAAAGAAACTAAGTTCATCCTTCCCTGCTTTTGTCCTTTGCACCAAGGGTAATGAGGACATCAGTCACGGTCACTCTTAGCAGAAGACAACCCACAGACATGAATATGGTCCCCTCCAGCAGCTCTCAGTCTAAACCAAACACATTTCTGGTCATGATTTCCCGGAGTTGGATCAGGCTATGTGGAAGGGGGCTGTGGCCAGACCTCCATGAAGACCAGCCCAGAAGCTGCCCCTGCAAGCAGGACTGAAGGAGCACAGCAATGTGACATGAAATGATGTGGTGTGATGGGGTGAGGACAGCCTGAGGTGGGCAGCATGTGAAGGAGATTGTGTATCCACGCAAAAAGCAGGATGTCACCATCTGCTGATCAGTCCCAGTGCCCCTTCTAAGCAGGCAGAGGGACAGATTCTTTCCAGCTCTCCCTTAGGAGGATCCCCAAAGCCTTGGGGATGTTCACTGGTAATGGGGTGCCAACTGGCAGCTGGAAACAGTAGCTCCAGAGCAGGGCTGTCCTCAGCTGGCAAAGGACATGGGGTATACGCCAGCCTTCCCCCCCCCACAGCTCTCACCTGTCACAGCCCCCTGATCAATAAGAACTCATTCTGGAAGTGGGTGGCTCCCATAAAAAAACCCAAAAATGCATGTTTCAAAACCTGGTGTTTCCATGACAGAGTCTTCTGTCGGGCAATTCCTCATTTGGTGCTGCTGCAGGCCCTGGCTCTGAAGTGGCTATCGGGGAGAGGAAACAGCTTTATTAAGTTGTTTGTTCCCTGCGCCCCTCCTGCAGCCTTGCCTAAATCCTTCCAAAGGAGCTCTGCAGGGCCTGTACTGCACCACAGTGTGCCTGGACCACAGACAGTGACGGCAGATGCTAAGGCACAACCTCTACTGCAGACACCAGCTGTAGACACCATGGTACGCCTGTACTACAGGCATCAGCTGCAGACACAATGGTACGCCTGTCCCGCACACACACTGACCACAGATGCCGCACTACACCTGTACTGCAGATACTGGCTGTTGACCTTACGCTACACTTGTGCTGCAGATGCTGACTGCAGATGGTACCAGACACCTGTATCACCGATGCCGGCTGTAAATGCTGCAGCACACCTGTCCCATAGGACAGGTCACAGCCTGTCTGTCCCTGAGGTGTGATGCTATGTCTGTAGTGTAGACACCAACTGTGCTATTACCATGCACCTGCACTTGGTGACACTCACAGCAGACATCTCTTGGGTCCGGCCCCACACAAACACCCTTACCAAAGCCACCCTCAGTTGCTCAACACAGGTTTGGCACTCAAAAGCACTGAGCGCCATCTCCTCCCTTCCGATCACCACTAGCCGCAATATGAGGGAAAACAGAGGTAAAAATAGCTGTCACTTAATGTCACTCACTTGCTATCAGCCCTAAAACCTCCTGGCCTTACAATGCTCCATCAGCGCTAAACTCCACTTTGCTGCTTAATGGGAGGAGAGAAAAGAAGGGTTTTATCATCTCCTTAATACGTGCTATCAGAAAGCCTTACCTGCAGAGCCAGAACCATGCTTTCTGAAAAGCCTTCTTAAACCTAATTTAAACCCCCACTGTCAACAGGGCGATTAGCACTGCCCCCTGGACAACGAGTGCCATGGGGATGACCAGGGCCAGCTGAAATCAATTCACTCCTGGCTCTGGCAGGCTGCAAGTTGTCTCCCTCCACCTTCCCCCTTCCCAGTAATGAAGCAGAGACGCTGAGCAAGAGGACGCCAAGGAAGAAGCCGCAGCCCCCCACAGCAGAGCCCCTCCATCACTGTGCCTCTGGAGTGTCCTCGTGGTCTAGGGAGATGGTAGAAGGATGGTCCTCACAATATTTCCCATCTGGTTTGGTTGAAGACATGACCTGAAGGTAGACACAGGTTTGCAGAGCTCTCAGCTCCAACATCTGTGCTGAAGCCTGGAGTTGCTCCGTCTTCCCTGGATGTCGCTGATAGGATTTCCCAGTGAGAAAGGCAGTGACCACAGCTGCTTCCCATGCCTATGGGGATGAAGAAAGTGGCTCTCCTGCAGGAAGCATCAGCCCAGCTAAAACCAGAGCTGCTTTCCAGACAGTACTGCAGAGCCCAGGGGCTTCAAGGGGAGCTGGGATGGTCTGGGGAGGAACAAGAAATCTGTGAAACATCCCAGGCTGATTGGGAACCTGCCTGACTGGCAAGCTGGCTCTCAGGGTTGGTGATTCCTTGCTCATGTGGATCACAGTGACATGCTCCAGCTGGGGTAGGGAGCTGTGGAATGGCCAGGGGGTCCTCTGAGACCCCCAGGAGCAAGGTCCTCACCCTGCAGCTGCAGGAGCTGGGGATTTCTGCTCCAGGAGCAAGATGGGATCCTCTCCTCTCAAACCACACCTTGCAGCTCCTCCAAAGTCACCAAGTGAGACCTCTCTGCCCACTCGGAGCCTTGAAGGGGGATGTTTCCCACAGACTGTACCTGTCCTTGCAACCACCACCATGTTAACCAGCCTTTCTGCAAGTGGAGGGCAGCAGTCCAAGCCCAGCCATCTGCTCTGGTGGTGATAAAAGCCAACACAAAGCACAGCATACTAATAAGCATCGCACATCTTCGAAATTGGTGCCGGGAGAAAGCCCGGCAGGGCAGGAGCAGGGCCTGAATCCCAACAGTGGAGGCTGCAGACAAACATTGCCCAAAGAGTATTTCTCAAGGACACGGTGCCACCCAGGTAGGGATTCATCTGAGCTGCTGAGCCCCATGCCAGCATCCACACCCAGACAGCTTCTGAGATGGAGGAAAACTTGGACCAACAACGGGAAATGCCATTTCCCACCCCTCATTTTTACTCATATTTCCTCTGCGTCAAGACTTTTCCGGCTCCCAACAGAGAGAGATTGCAGGAATAAATCAGATGTTTGCTTCGATTAAGGAAGTGCCAAAGATGGTGTCTTCTTCTGGAGCCTCCATTCAGGTGGGGTCTTGGGCTGGTTTTTTTCCATAGGTTCTTCCCCCAGCGGCATGGAGCTGATGGTGCTCCATCCTGAGGAGGACACCCTGAGGAGGCAGTGCAGGAAGGGACTAATCCCCTTTGGTGGGGGCAGTCCGTGCTGGGGCCAGTGATGCTGGAGGGGGCTTTCTGCTGCCAGCAGCCCCTTTGGTAGACACAGCTGTGTGCCCCAGAGCTGAGCCCGGGGCTGGCGGTGGGACCAGGGTGAGATGCCTGCCTCCTCCAGCTTGCAAATACCCTTCTGGGAAAGCAAGGGGACCTCTTTTAGTTCTGACCCCCCAAATGGCCCCACTCGCTAGCAGCTGTCTTGCTGTCACCACCACCTCGGTTCGCAGCAGGACCTCACTGACCCCAGCCCCCTCACCCTCCCCATAGCCTGGCGTCACCTGCACGGAGCTAGGGGAAGGGGAAATAGAGCCCCAAGAGGCCAAACCCAGGCTTTCTCCCTCACTAGCATTGCTGAAACAGGCTGGGGGCACCCACAAGTCCCAGGCTGGTGCCGCTCACCTTGGTCTCCAGCTGCTGCCTCTTAGGGGACTCTGGCCACTAAGCCAGCAGAGCATGTGGGGCAAGCCCAAAGGGCCACCGAGGGCACCTCCAAAACCCCCCAGGGACCCTTGCCCTCCCTAGGGTCCTGCCTCAGCCCCACAGACGGCATTGGTTGAGAGCGAGCAGAGGATGAGGAGGGAGGAATGGCATCGGCCAGAGGCAGCTGTGCTGAAATACAAGGCAATAAAGTCTCTCGCCCAAAACTACAGGAAAATTTAATTACCAAGGACAAAACACCATCTGTTTGTGCGGACGGTGACCTCCCACTGCCCCCTGGCTTTAACAGCTCTTAAATTAGCATGTTTGTTAGGGGGTATTAGCTGTCTGACATCAGGGATGCAGCTCCCGTGGGTCCGGGGGGGCTGAACACTGAAACGCGTGCGTGCCGGAGTGGCACAGCGGGCTCAGCAGCGATGGGGGAAACAAAACACCCCTGTGGAAAGGAGGATCCCCTCTGAGCACGGCTCTTGCTATCAGCAACGAGCTCTGGCAAGCCCAGCATCGCTGTGCGCTGCCACTGGCAGGTGAACCGTGGCGGCAGGCTGTATTTGGGTCTCAGCTTCTTTCCAGAAAAACAAGAGCCAAGAAGACATACACCCGGAGGAAGATTTTGCTGTGTAAAGCCAGCGAATTAAATGAATACTCAATAAAGGAGAAAGTGGGTTAAAATCCAATTTGTTTCCAGCTCTGCAAGGGAGGGAAGATGCACACATTGGTACCAAGCCCTGGAGCCAATTTAGTGTTGTCAAATTGCAGATCCTTTCTTTCTTATTCACCGCTTATTGGTTGGAGTATCCAAGGTGGACATACCATCACCTTCCTACCTACCAACACTGGATGCAGCGAGTAGAAAACCATCTGAAGCCAATCCGGCTATTTAGGAGAAACAGCTCAGCTGGGAGAGGTCTCACTGTGCAAGATCCCTTTTTTCTCCACCACCCGAGCTTTGCTCCACGAGCTCTGCTCCACTCTCCAGCCCCAC
>NW_010198705.1:102730-103381 GCF_000695765.1 Mesitornis unicolor | reverse complement strand
CTGCCACAGAGGCTGGAGGTGAGCGCACTGCTGCCAGCACTGCCACCCCAAGGCACCTTTTCCACCAGTAAATCGTCAAAACCAAGTGCTAAACGTGAGTGCAAGTGGCCTCTGTGACTTGCCGTGAAGACTCAAATCCAAGGAGGACAGGTCTATGCCTAAATTGATCCTGTGGCAATTCTAGGGGCTGTGGTGGAGGTGGCCATGCTGACAGACCCCAGGAGTGAGCAGTGGAGTGCCTGCTGCTCCCTCTGCTTGGCCCCATGCTCTCTGCCACCACTGGTGCACTACACTGTTGCCCATCACCCTGCCCCACCAGACAGGGTCCTGCTGGGCTCTCCGGGCTCTCCTTTCCTTCCAGTCCACAGAACAGCACCTGTCTCCTGTCCCTGTGCCCCTGACAGGTCAGGTCCTCTCCAGCTCTGCACTACATCTATATGTCTTAAAACTACCACAGGGTTTTGTCCCTGTCCTCAAGGTAAGAGCCAGCATCAGGTCTCGCTCTGTGTATCTGCTACTTCTTGAGCTCCCTCTCCCTCCAGTGATCACTTTGCCTCTTTCACTCCCAAAACCATGCCAGGTCTTCACTCCCTCTCGCCTTTGCAGGCAGACCACCCGATATACGAAGAGCAGACCTTGCAATGCCAAACT
>NW_010198705.1:79226-102715 GCF_000695765.1 Mesitornis unicolor | reverse complement strand
CCCTCTCGCCTTTGCAGGCAGAACAGCCGATATACGAAGAGCAGCCCTTGCAATGCCAAACTTTGCTTGTATGTCCCCTGCACTCCAGTTTCCTCCATCCTGGGAGGCTGGTGCTCCTCAGACCACCTGTCTGAAGCCAGAGCTCATCCCTCCCATCTCCGCAGAGCCAAGCAGCAGGCAGGGACTGAGCTGCCCCCCCCCCCCCAGCCGCTGCCTTCCACCATGGATAGCTGGGCAGATGTGGACCATGTGTGCGCTTTATCTGGGGACTCTTCCTGCAAGCTCCAGCACCAAAAGAGGAAAAAACCAGCAACCGAGAGCAGCAGTGGAGTCCCCAGCAGCCTCCAACCCCCTCCCAAACTCTGGCTCAACTCCATCCACCAGGGCAAGACTCCGCTTAGGGGAGGGCTTGTTTTTTAATTAGAAAATATTCATCAGCGTTTAAAAAGAAAATAATTTAAATAAGTGTCAACCAGCTGGGGCTGCAAAAGCTGGGGCGTTTTGGCTCCCGACCGAGCACTTTGATAGAAAGGCTCTTTGGAAAACGCCGTAGAAAATATTTAATTTCTCCCAAGGCCTGCATATGGGGCTCATCACTCGCGCATATTGCACCGGAATATTCATGTGCGCTGGCCTCCTGCTACAGGATGACGAGGGTTCGCCGGTGCAGCATGCGAGAGGGGCTCCTTCCTCTCCCTTCTTTTTTTTCATTTGGAAGAGGAAAGCGCTGTATTTCAATCCCAAAATATTCCTCAACGGCAGAACAAAGGGAAAGCTGAGCCAGAGTCAGGTCTACTTGTACTCATCAGCATGCTGTGCTCACCACAGGGTAAAGCCATGCATGAGCAGTGAATGAGGGGAAACGCATTTCTGCCCCTAGTTCTACTCCTTTCTGGTTGCCTAAGCCCGTTGTGTTGCTGCCTGGATGGAGATCAGGAGCACAGCTGGCATGGCAGGGTCTCAGTTCAAACCCAGGCGATGTGAAGGTGGCTCATCCTGGACCTGCTGCTGGGCATATCTTCTAGATAATTCCCTTCTGCAAAACTCAGGGAGTTTCACTCACAGTTTTTGGTTTAGCAGTATCTGGGCTGAGGGCTTTTCTGCAACAAGCCAATGAGCTATTTTGGAAGGAGCCAAATTGACATCAAGCATCCTTTTATCCTTTCCCAGGGATGCTCACCTCCAGCAAATGTTACCTTCCTCCTCATCAGCCCCCACCTCTGAGGTGCTCTGTCTCCTGTCCTACTGCCTGACCTTCTTTAACCTTTCCAAAAGCATTCGTGCTCCCTGTCCACAGCTCTGGCTGCACCCCTCATCCACATCATCCCCCCAAACCACTCTCTGCAGCTCCAGCACCTACCAGCACAGTGCGCAACAGCCCTTGCCGGAGCAGATCCCGCCTGGTCCCCCAGAAAAGCTTCCTTCTGGCAGATGAAAACACAGAGCACTAATTAAGACAAACTCTGGGCGAGGAGAGGGGGTAGGAAAAGAAACCATCTGGGTTCACTGCCTCTGTGGCTGAAATGAAGGCAACGGCTGCTCGGGGAGAGGGCATGTCCACTGCTGGGGCTGCAGAGGAGCCTCCAAGCAGAGCAGAGTGTTTGTGCAGGGCTCTGATTGTAGTTCTTAACACACTTGTGAAAAATGTTAATAAAAAATCAACTGAATCTTCAAAACAGAAATCACTACCAAATAACTGTGCACACAAACATCCACACACACTTTTAAAATTTTGTTATTTTTTGGCAAGCTTTCCCAACCAGAGGGGAAATTTGATGTCAGGTACATACATAGGCAGGGTTTGCAAGATCCACTATGGAAAATAAAATCAACAACAACAACAAAGTCCTTAAACCACATCTGGAGCATTGTGCCCAGTTTTGGGGCTCCAGTACAAGATGGCCATTGCTGGCCTCCAGCAAGTCTGGTGAAGGGCCACCAGGGTGGTGATGAGGCTGAAGCATATGAGGATGAGGACAAGTTGAGAAAACAGGGCTTGTCCAGCCTGGAGAAGGGATGGTTTTGGGGAAATGTAACAGCCACCTGACAGCAACTACAGGGAGGTTATTGAGATGATGGGGACAGTGTTGTGGGAAGATGAGAGAGAGACAACCATGAGCTGCAACAGGAGAGGGTCAGGCCTGCTGTAAGGAAAGTGTTTTCCCATGGGGACAGTCACCTGCTGGAAAAGGAATCCAAACAGTTTGTGGGTTTTCAAGATCCAAATGGGCAAACTAAGCTGGTTTGCACTCTGTATTCACCCTGCCTGAGGTGGGAGGCTGGACTAGAGACTCCCCAAGGTTACTCTCTAAAAATTAAATATAAAGAAGTCACCCACGGACTGTGGGAGAAGAACGTTTCCACTCAGTTCTCCTTTCAGACATGTTGGAAAGCAAAATCTGAACAAACAAATCTGAGCAGCTCCCTGCCTGGACTAGGATGGAGACCATGGAGCTGGATGGAGACCATGGAGCTGCAGTGCAGCAGGGTCAGATCCTGGGCTCAGCCCATCCCCATTGATGCAGTGGAGATCCAGAAGACGGCCAACTTCCCCTCTCCCAAACCTCCTTCTGTGGGGACTGATCCGCACGACACCAGTGAGTGATTAACGAGCAGCCGAGCCCATCAGCACGCAGCCTGCGTGCATGGGCGCCAGCGTGCGTGCGCGCAGCTTTGCGAGCCTGGGCGGGGAGGGGAGCTGGGGGAAGAGCGCTGACAAGCAGATGATTAATTGAAATGCAAGGGGGAGGAAAAGTAATGTCCGCTAAAACTATCAGGCGGCGCGAGCATGGGAAAGAAACTCGGAGACGCTGTCCCCATCCCTGCTCCGCACGCATTGCGCCTCCCAGCTCCGAGCTGCTCGCCAGTCCCTTCCTGGCTTCTATTTTTGCAGGTGCAATTTTGTATTTGAAAATAACCATGCTGCACACGCACGTATATTTTTTTTCCTCTCTGGTCCCCAGCTCATTGCACGTGGAAACGGCAGGGATGGGAGAGCGAACCTCCCGGCCTGTGGTGCGTGGCAGCAATCAGACATCCAAGTGCCCAGCAATCAGACATCCACGTTACCCCATGTCTCTGAGTGAAGATGTCCACAGCCTGGGCTCTCCGCGCCGCCTGCACCTTCCAAGCTCAAAAACACAGATAAAGTTACTGTTTTGCACCAAAATAATAAGAATTTTAAAAAGAAGAAGATAGTACAATAAAAGAAGCTGAAAACTCAAGCCTGGCTCAGCTCCAAGACCTTGCTCAGAGTCTGTTAATTATATCCCAAGCACTGAAGCTGGGGTGACTCTACCACCAGCAAAGAGGGTAAGCGAACTTCTGTTCCTCATACGGCACAAACGGGCTCAGCTGGGTTCACCAAATAAACAGCATGGAGATACAGGAAAGTGGTACACACCATTCCCCTGCACCCCTGCTCAGAAAATCACAGAGTGGGGAAGGTGATGGGAAAGGGATGTCCTAGCAGGAGGTTGGAAGGAGCAACAGAGGGATTTTGTTATGGCCAAGGTCAAGACTAGCACCCAGAGAGCCTCCTGCCTCCAGCTCCTCCTCCAAGAAAGAGGACCAAAGGGGAAACCAAAGGGTGTTCCTGTGAAAAGGAGAGGATCCTGAGCTTCAAAGCCTTGGGCTGGAAAATTAGGGATGCGATCTTGCTGGTGGCCTTTCAATGCAACCGTAGTGCAGATGACAAACACCAGAACCTTGCCCAAGCGAGCACTGAGTGAGCGGGGATTTACGGAGGCTAGCAGGAAGGAGATGTACACCGGAGTGACACAGGACCCAAATTTGGGGTTGCTGGAACATGGTTATTACCAGCCTTCACTCGTCAAGCTGATCCCCAGCCAAGACAACCGGCTTGGTAACTCTGTTCAGCACTTTGTCGCTCAGGTAACGAGTGGAGCTGTAGGCGATTGCATCGGAGGGCTTCACGAACCGCTTGTACCATTGACACGGTTTAACAGACTGCTGTTTATGAGACAGAGCAGTATTTAAAAGACACATTTCTCTCAGAGCTGCACATAAAATTTGATAGCTAAATAGCTGTAAATGCTACTGAAGTCTGACAACTCGAAGAGGAATCGAGGGTCTGTCATGCGGAGTATCCGCCAATACACCCGGCCCCGCAGAGCCAGCGAGACTTCCAGTCTCATAAAACCCTTTTTATATTGGAAGTGAGAATTTGTGCAGCGCATATGAACTCTCTTTTATTGGGCTGGTGTGATGCTGAGAAAATGCAGTTAAAGTTGTATGAGTCCTCCTTGGAGCGCTATCGGGGCGCCTATAAATCAAAAGCTTTATCCTGAAACGGGTTTACTAAATAAACCTGCTTTAATTTGGGCGAGCGGCGAGCCGCAGGAGCTCGCAGCAAGTGCAGGCGCTTCCCCTTGACACCCTCCTTTTGCACCAGTGGAGCAGGGCCAGCCCCAACCAAGAAGGGCTGTAGCCCATCTCCCCAGTTTTAGGGGCAAGAAGCGCATCTCAACAACAGAGCATCCTCTAGAGCCCAACACCACTCTCCTCTCCACTTGCACAGCGGTTTTACTCTCTCAAAACATGCACAGCCCCCCATGATGCTCCCAGCTGCTGCCCTGAACCTGGTCCAGACCCCTGTGCCTACGCAGCTGATTGGGAGAGCTCCCGAGAGCATCCTGGGCTGGATGGACCACAGACCCACCTTCAGCACCCAGTGGAAATAGAGTATTTTCGAACCTTCACGAAGGTCTGGAGCGCTCTGATCGGGGAGGAAGATTTGGGCCAGCTCCCGTATCCCCCAAAGACTCCTACATCTCCACTCTACAGCTGCATTAATTATTTCATCTTAGTCTGGCTTCCTCATTAAGCTAACCTAGACGGCCCGCAGCTGAGTGACAGCAAGCTAGACTGCAAGAACCCAAGCCAGCAGCGCTGGAAGCCATAGGCTTGATGTGATTTATGCGGACTAATATTACACATATCACAAACATGCAATCTTTAGAGGACCCAAGGCTGCCGGGCGGATGGAGGAAAGCCCACGCAGGGCCAGCAGCGCAGCATCCGGACCGGGTGCGGGTATCAGCATCTCACCCCACGGTTGGCCAGGAGGGTCGAGCCTGAGTGCAGGAGCAAATCCCTTGAAGATGCCCTGGAGGCACGGGGAGAGGAAAGCCACGGTGCTGCTGCCATCGGGCCCGAGTGTGACACAAAACATCTGTGTCAGAGCAAGGGCCGGGAAGCACAGCTCCTCTGGTACTGGCCACAGGACAGCCCCTTCACCCCACCAATGTGGCCATGAGTTCAGCTAATTTTGGCATCAGGCCCCCCTTGGGATGTCTGGCTATTGTGGGCTGTAAGAACGATGCTCCAGGGCGTTACGCAGATCCCCTTTTTCCAATACTGCCAAATCCAAGGCTTTTGTGTGAATCCACTGCATTTTGCCGTCTCTGCAAACAAGTGTATAGAAATACAAGACTTCAGCCTCTCGGAAGCCTCCAGGGAAAATTCAAAGCAATGAAGAAATATGAGTTGTTTTTCCGTGAACCCATCGAAAAAAAGAAAAAAAAAACCCACCCTGAAAAACCCCACGTTACTTTTCAGCCCGGTTTTGCCAGCAGTACAGGTCTTTTTCCCACAGTCTAAGGAATCAACACATTTTCAAAACACTCCTGCTTACAGTATTGAATATCAGAAAACGATTGCCTTTCATTCAGCAGCTGTTTTGGAACACCGGGGGAAAAGGCAGGCAGCCTCAACTTAGCGAAACACGACAAAAGGCTTCGATGCATTTAAAAACTAGTTGCAAGGACTGAAATGAGAAAGGAGAGGTCTGCAAGGGGTGCATGTGGAGAGGAGGATTTCAGGGTCCGAGCATTCTTTCACAGCCCCAATATCCCTCGAAGACAGAGGGACCAACACAGCACTGCTCCACTCTCCCGGCTCCTTGGAAAAAAGCAGGGATGTGTCCTCAATTCCCTAGGAAAATCAGCAGTATCTCCCGATTCACCCGCCCACAGCCTTTCTGACACGCAGATGCCCTGGCATCTCTGTGCTGCCAGTGGGGAGTGGGCAGCTCCGAAAATAAACGAAGCAGCTCAGTGCATTAAGAGGAAACCGAATGGAGGGAATAGCAACAGGGGATGGAAGATTTGCCAAAATAAGTTTGCCCTGAAGCACCAGGAGACAAGCCCTAGTCTCCTACAGGCATGTGCCATTTAATCCCTCCATGCCCACAGCAATAGCTCCAACCTCCTCCTGCTCATCCTATGCCCCCTACCTCATCCATATGGAGGGGTCCCAAACCCCAGAGCTTTCCTGAAACAAAGGCATGGACCAGGCCACCAGCTCCGGTGGCTTTCTCTGTCTATCATGTCCATCTGCAACTGACCAGCAGGATGGTGAGCCTTCGCTAGGGAAGGGGACCAGAAAGGAGAAGAGATGGGGACAGCCAAATCCGGCAGCTACCAGCACTCACGTTGGGTCATGCAGCCCATCAGCTCTATTCAAACATCCCCAATGGTACCCCTTGCATCAGAGCAGGGCACCTTGTCCCCATCCTCTCTGACCCCTGGTTCCCACCTGGCCCTCGCAGAGCCACAAAAAATCCTTAATGCCACCAGGTAAGCAAATAGCCATGACCGCTGGGCTTCTAACAAAGACAAACTGCCTCTCTCCTTCCTCCCAGATTGCAAGCAGATGTGTGCTTAAATTACCTGCTGCTGACTGCGACGCTTAGCAAAGCACCGTGGTCTAGGAGCAGAACGAAGAAAAAATGTACGAAACAAGGGAGGGGAGGATTAGCGGGAATTCAGCTGGCTCTGGGAGGGCAAAGCATCGCCGTTGCAGAAAATAAGCATCGGTTCCATCGCAGGAGGTGCACTTGTGACAGCTAGCACAAGGGAAACCCTGGCTTTGCTTCAAGAGAGCGATAAAATTAAGAAAACCCCGGAAAAGGCAGCAGAGTTTGGGCTTCCCAAAGGGAATTGCTCCCAGCACGCTACAGGAGCAGCCCTGCTTGCATTACATGGCCTTGGCTTCCTCTTCCAAAGAAGCTCTTCAGGCCTGTGTACCCCGCTCCCTACACAACTTGGCTCCAGATGGCCTTGAACTGCCTGATCCAGCTGCTGCAGCATTGACTCCCATGGTGGCTGTGTGCGTTGATCCATCCCACTCCATGGGCTTTCCCAGCTATGCCATGGGAGCCCCATGCAGCCCCTGTACCCAGGAGGGCACGGACAGCCAGGACGCATCTGGGAGGTGCAAAGAACAGTGTTAGAGGCCAAGCCTGGAGAAAGCTGCTCCCACCATGCTGGCCCACCATGATGCATAAGGAAAACGGGCTCTGCACCACCTCTGCCCCTACTTGGAGTCAGCTTGCACCAACACCCACAGCAGCTTTCCCCTTATAGGAGGCTGCCCAAAGCCTGTGGCATGAGGGCAGGTCTTTGCACCAAAGGCCAGGCTCCAAGCGATGCCTCTTGAGAAAACTGGGGTGTGGGTGCAGCCCAGGAGAGCCCAGGCACTGCGTTCCTGCTGCACTGTGGGGGCAGCAGCTCACCGCAAGGATCTGTGGTCTCTGGAAGAGCATCCAAGAGGGTCTCCCATCTCCCAACAGCATCCTGCACGGCAGGACAGCAATTGGCAAAGCAAGCCATAGAAATCAAGCCCAACCTGCTCCCCTTCCCCCTCGCTGCTCCTGGCTTGCTCTCTGCTGAGCCCTTGTGGGTCACACGTGGCGTCCCATTTCCCAGCACAGCTCCGCCGGCTGGAGCAAAGAGCAGAGTCAGACCCCAAATTGCAGATTAGTGCGTTGGGTTCATGCACGGGAAACAAAAGATCGGAAATCTCTGAAGTGCACAGCTGGAATCCACACCCCGGCCATGTTTTTGTGAGATATCACGTACGTTTTTAAAAGCTATCTAGAGAGGGTTCTGCTTTAAAACAGCCTGCTGCACTGACGCCACCGCCTGTCACACTGACCAGGGCCTGCAATTGTCTCCTGTCCCCCACAGGCCATGCTCATCTGTAACCTTTAGCCTTAGGTTATGAAATTATTCAAGGAAAGGATTAAATGTCCTCCTCTGCATTCGTTCAGCACCAGCTGTGGAGGGAAGGTGGGAAGGGAAGGATGTGTGACCCAGAAGAATCACTGCGGGATACTACGTGCCAACACCCCGAAATGATGGTCCATAGAAACCCTGGGGTTTCTCTCTCCATCCTCTTTATGGCTTCACAAGGTCACTGCAAGAGGAAAGCTCACGAGCAGCCTTAAGATGCTCACATGTTGCTATGAAGAACAGGGACCAAAAAAGCACTCATTTCCCTCCCATACTGCAATTCTGTTTTCTTCTCCTTTCAAAGCTCCTACAACAGCAACTCTATGTTTATGGGATGATAAACTATAAGGTCTTTCTATGCCCCATTCCTCATACCAGGCTTCTGGGCTAGAAGTGATCCAAGGCGAGATCAAATATCCTTGTGAAATGCTTACCTACCCTGTTCCTCAGCACTGCCAGCCTCCAAAGGAGCTCCCCAGCATGCTGCGGGAGCCTCAGTGAGGGTTTATTCCCCCTTATGGCTCCATTTCTTCCTTGCTGCCTCTCTTCCCCACCTCTCATGCTGCCCTCTCAGCCTGGCTCCTTGGGGTGTTTGCTTCACCTCAATGCACAGCCGTCCCTCTGCGAGCCCTTCTGCTTGTGCTGTGACCTGGGAATGACCATGGCTACTCCTTCCCCGAGCTCCTCCACCCCAAAGCATCATCCACAACAACACTGCAAGCGTTTCCTCCAGAAGAAGACAGTTCCCTCCATTCATATGGATCTCGGCAAGGTGGCGGCTTCTCCATCCCTCCTGCCCCCTTCATTTAACCAGGGGAACTGACATGAGATGCTGCATTTCCAATTGAAACAATTAGCTCAAAAGCCCAGTTTGAAATTAGAGGTCCAACCTAGACATGTGCCACAACCAGACTCCCCAGAGAGAGAATATTTTGGCAGCCTTTCAAGTGTTTGTCCTTTAGGGACTGCAGAGAAGGTGTCACATGGTGCCAGGATCCAGCAGATACCGTGCCTGATGCCTTTGCCATGCTGGGGCGTGGAGTAGGTCCCCACACACCATTTGGAAAAACACCTTCCAAACCATACAACAAATACCAGAGCAGCAACACCCAGCAGTACAGCCACAGAATCACCCCAACATGGGCAAGAGCCAGGCCGAGCTGACTTGGGACAGCAAAACGTGGAGCGAAGTCCCCCTTCAGCAAACACAGGGCCGACGATGAGATACAGAAAGGACGTGAGTCACTGAATGAAGGCGTCTGCTTTTTCCAGCACACGTGTGGAGTTATTCTCACCTGAAATCAGTTTTCTGGATCGCTAGAGAGCACATGCTGTTTCCAGCCAAACATGCCCGGGCCGCTCTCCCAGGCAGTGAGTTATCCCAAGGGTTTACTGACACGGAAAGCCACCACACCGACACGTGTCCAGCGTCGGGGCAAGAGCGGCAGCAAAGGAGAAGCAGCAACACTGCGTTCCTCCCTAGAGAGAAATGATCAAACAAGAAGCAAGACCATCACCCGCAGCCAGGGATGCCCAGCACCAATGGGACGGCTCCCAGCCGGGCTGCCCTCCCTCCCACACCGAGATGGGAAACCCATTAAATGCTGCAAGCAATGAAGCCTCCGCTGCTCCTCCCTGGAGGCGCTTTCACAGTCAACTTGAGGAAATTGTTCCTGATATCCAGCCTAAATTTCCCTTTGTTGATTTTCAGTTCAGCAGCGGAAAGGTGGGAGCTTTAATGAGACAAGCGGGGCCGCTGCAGGGGAAGGAGCCGTCAGTTTGAGCGAGGCAATGCACAGAGCTGCGGTTTAAGTGAAGCAGCGATTGCGAAAAGCCCAGAATCCTACAAACTTGGGATGGAAAAGGTCTATTAACTTTCCCAATGGACTGACATGAGATTGTTCCCCCATTTTCTAATGCTTCTCCCAGTCCAGCTATTTGATTGGGACCAGAGCTCTGCAAAAATATGAAGGGCTTGTTCTTTTTTTTTTTTTCCTTTAAGGAATTGCTGCATGAGGAATAAACTGTTGGGTTTTATGGCCAGATTTTCTTGTTTCATCCAAGGGCAAAATTATTTTTGCTGGCTTGCCTGCTAGACATAGCTTCTTCTGCCCTGAAAAACCCACAATAACTCTTCTGACACATGAGCCAGGGCACAACGTGCGTGGCAGCAAGTTGCTACCAGCTTTGTGTTCGAAAAGAAAAGCTTTATGAGGGCGGAAATGTGGCAAAATACTGCAGACAATAACTTACTGAGACACGGGTACTGTTCAGCAAGGCATTACCCGCCTCAGACACTTCCTCACAGGAGCCCAGCATGATGCTGTACTGCAAACTGGCACCAGAAGTTCATTGGATGTGAAGCCAATGCCATCCTTCACTATTTCCCCCCTTTAGCCGAGGAAAAGGCTTTTTATCAGCAGAAAATGCTCACAGGAGCATGCCCAGGACGTACAGAAGCGTGAGCAAGGTGTAATTAAAGGAATGACAGTGCAGCCAAGCAGGCTTGGCCATGGGGAATGCATGACATCTAGTGCTTCAACCAGCTGGGACAACAGGACCTAAAAATCCACCTTGAGACACATGCTTCAGCAAGCAGAGGCACAGTGGTTGGATCCAGAACCACCAAGACCCTTTGTGTTACCCACTCAAACAGCATCAGCACTGCACAAGCCTTAATCTCCAAAACAGGCTGTCCTGTTTGGGGCTGCTCTGTGCCTGGCGTAATGAGGCTCTCAGGCCGTGCTCTGCCAATGTTGATGGATCCCTCTGCAGTGGGCAGGGGTTTGCCCAATACACCCATGGTCCCCTCATGGGGTGACGGAAACGGAGGCATAGCAAAAGCTAGACCATGCAAAGCTAACCCACTCCTGGCAGATGTTTGCCTTAATCACACACCGTTTTCTTAAATGTCGGCGCTTTTCCCACTCTGCTTTTACGGGCTTGTAAAGGCGAAGTGGCTGCACGCTCGCTGGAAATGTCAGGCTCTGTTTTCTCGAGGACCTGCCATCCGTCAGGTTTTACCAGCGGAAAATAAGAGGAGGGTGTGCGTGGCGGAGCTGAGAGAGGGGGCTGCCTGCGCAGGTATTGCTGTGATGAGCCCCTCCCCCTTCTGAACCCATGCTGGGTCAGAGAGGGGCATCGCACACCCCAAAAGCAGCCTCTAGAGCAGAAAGGGGCAGGAGGGACAGCATGGGTGGCTGCAGGCATCCCCACCAACACCAGGTTTGGCAAGCTAGGCAGTCAATGCTGCTGCACAGAGCACCCTACAATCAAGCCCAAATGTGTAGTCCTGGGATTTCCTCGCCATTGCCTTTGCAGTGCCCTTTGGTGTCACAGCAATACCCTTGTGGCACAAAGCTTAAGCACACGGGCTGCATAAACTTCAGGTTTTGGGAGATCCATATCACAACATTACAAAAACACAAACTCAACCTCCCTGGGTTTGTTGCAGAGTTTAGTAGCAGGGCAAATGGGATTGGAGGTGAATGAAATAGAGACTTTTTCTTTCTGCTTCCTAATGTCAGGCGAGGGAGCACATTGCATGGTACATTGCAAGTTTGGGACATGGCAAGACACCAACTGCATTTTATGTGTTGCAAAACCACCTCCTCTGTGGCAGCTGAGATTTCAAAGCATAAGCTCCGACCTTGGTAATATTTCTTTCATATTGAGTCACTGCTGACACTGGAAATAATAGGGGAAAAGGGCTGGGATTTCAAAGATTTTAACGCATGACTGGATCTGCTAAGAACTGGGACAGCCCCAGCTGCCAGCCTGGCCCTCCAGCCCCTCTGCCACTCTTCATTACAGGCACAAGGCAGCAAGACTGAAACGATCTGAGGCGATGTAAAGCATTGGCACGCCAGGCTGGGCAAGAAGGAGATGAGGATTTGGAAATCTATTGAGATGCTGTGGGTACAGCCTTCTGACGGGCAATGAGGGCAGCAATATGGATGATGAGTGCAGCTGAGTGGGTGACTCTTTATTTTTTAGTACCCATCTCCAAGAGAATACGGCTTGAACAAGCCAGTCCTTTTATTTTCCCTTATGGAAAATATCAGGGCAGGTTCATACGCTTTGCCTGTGAAGGCAAACAACGCAAAAATTAGGGAAGAGGAGAGAGGGTGCTCAGCAAAGAATCTTTTTCACTGGTGGGGGCAAGGTGGATGGGCAGATGGATAGGGAACAAGAGGAATCCTTTTCACACATGATATCCCACCCCATCTGGCCCCTTCAGATTGACCCTCAGCCCGAAGGTCTACCCTCCTGAGACACTTTTCCAGATACATAATTCAACTCCCCAACTCTCGCCTCTCACCCAGCACAGGAATAGCTGTCTCTGATAGCCTTGATTTGCTAAATAAAACACTCCTTGAAGGCTCCCCACAATAACATTTGCACAGAAAATTGACATTCTTCCTCCCACTATCAGCCCCGACACTGTTTGTTTGTGAGTTAATAACTTGGACGCTCGGCTGAGTTATTGATCCCTTCTCAGCACAATCATTCTTTTGGGTCCAAAATACACAAAAAATAAAAGAACAACTGATGGCAAAATTAACTCAGCGCTTGTGCATGGCCCCATGGCATTGACCTTGCAGAGGGACTCTGGTCCTTCCCAGTTGCTCATGATGTCTTCTGCAGATGCAACCATGTGAGGTTGGATTTATTTCTACATCCTTCTCCATCGTCATGGAGCAGCGTTGTGGTTTGCAGGTGGAAAGTCAGCTTTCATGACCCAAAATTACTATTTAGCTTTAAGCATTCATCACCCAGACAGGGCTCTCATCTGTGCAGATGTCCAGATTAGAGATCTCCAGTGCAGTGATGCATGGGCACCATCACCTTCAGTTTTAGGAAAGGCAGAGTTTCAGAGCCCCAGCTCCTCAGCTAAAGGAGAAAGGGCAACACCAGATCATTCCCTCCACAAGGGCCGAGTGCTCTTTGAGCTTTTGTTGTATCAGACAGGACCTGGTGTGCAAGAGACAGAGCAAAGCTCCGGGTTTCACCCATTCCCTCCTACCAGCACTCGCTTGGGAGCAGATCTCCCTCTGATATCTGCAGTAACAAAACCTGACAAAGGACGCAATTAAGGTCCTTGCAATGCCCTCATCGTCCTTCACTGCTCCTGCACCAGACCAGCATTGCACCACCTCTCCTGGGGGAATCCTTGCCCCTGGCCCCCCGACGTTGTATTTTCGCTTTGCAATCTGCTCGCAAACCTCTGGCTAATTGTTCTTCAGATTGCTCTTTTCAAGGGAGATTTTCATGGCAAACAATCATTTTTTTTCCCAAGTTGCGTTTTTTTTTTTTTCCTTCAAAGCCTTTGATGTCTGGGAAAATAACAGGCAACCTCAACACACGGCTGAGCATCAGGCAAGGGCTGGGAAGCACTAAGCGGAAATGCATTTAGTTGTCTGGGTCAAAAACCATTTCCTTTGTTAAATGATTATTATTGTTCCAAGAGGATTTCAGTGGGAATTGAGGGTGCTTAGATAGATGGATTCACAGGTTTGCTGAGCTTCTATAAGGGTCTCTATATCCTCCACCATAATTCTACATCATAACTTCCAACACCAATAACTCTTCTATGACTCCCAACAGATATTCCTGTGCCTTCCAAAGCAATAACTTCTCAATGAACTCCAGACCTGCCAAATCGACTGTTTTCCCCCCGCGGACGCCTGCTTTTTGGCCCTTCTCACCAACCCCCTGGGAATCTTGACCCATTTACCTCTCCTTCTGGTTCCAAGCTCAGTGCAGGGGGAGATGAGATCAGAAAGCGATCAGCCTCAGACGTCAACAAATAGCTCTGGCACTAAAAGCTTTCAGTCATCTCCCGTTTTCCTGACTGCTCTCAGCAGCCGGGGATCCAGCCCTGGACCTGCTCGCACCAGGCATCCTTCTGAGCAAACCTTTCCTCCGTCACCTGCCGCCCTTTCTCACGTTGCTCATTTCTTCCCACTCATACCTGAAAACTGTTATGAGCGTGTCGCAGGTGTCCCCTGGAGAAATTACTTAGGTTATTCACCGGGGCTAGAGAACAAATACTTAAATAAGAAATAAATTGCAATGCATTTCTTGGGTTGCCAAGCCTCCCAGTTCAGCTGTAAGAGCAGCGAGCCAGGCGCAGCGGCACAGAGCTGCTACCTCTCCGCGCACTTGATCTTAACGATGTGTTAATTAAGCTAAGGTTAGAGCAGCTCGTTACCTTATTATTTTTGGTTCTATCACAGTAATGCTCAACGGCCTCAATCAGGAACAGGCTTTTCCCCCCCCACACCCCTCTCTCCTTTTAAGTCACAAATTATTTCAAGATCTGGTAAAAATAAACGCACACAAGCAGGCTCTGCTCTTTTCCAGAGGATTTTGCTCTGCGAGGGAAGAAAGGTTTCGACAGTGTGTTTGAATCAAAAATGAACATATGCAAGAGGTGAAGAATGATACGCATCAAAAGTTACCTTTTTTTTCTATTGAAAGGTTTTTTTTAAAACAAATTAAAACCCCAAAAGACCAATCTAACAGCACTAGGTGCTGTGCACAGCGTCGGTTTGTGCTGCAGAGCAAATATTGAGTGAGCTACAAGGCTGCCCAAAGGAGGACAGAGGAAGGATAAGAGATTTGGCTCTGTTTTTGGTCTCTCCGGTTGCTATCCTGCTCGCCGACCTGCAAACGCCTCCAACCGCTGGGGCTGAGCATGGCCGGCTGCCTCTCAGGTCACCCCCATCCCACCTGCACGTGGAAAGCAAGCAGTGCTTCTGCGCCTCAGTAAGTAACCAGGTTTTAAAAGACAATCCTAAATTTGGTGGTGAGCACGTTAAAGGAGCGCACTCTGGTGTCGGTCTCCCCGTGCCAGGCTGCCTTTACATGGGTGCAATGAGATGCCAGTTCTCATCAGCCCCTTGATGAGGTGTTGGTGTAGGGCCAAGCCCAAAAGTCCCGCTGGGAACATGGGGCTGGCATTGCACTGCCCAGCTGCACCCCAGCATCCCACAAAAAAAACTGGATTTTTGAAAGATGCCATCGCGTCCATTTACTACAAAACAGTTGAGCTGATGATCACTGTGGAAAAACCTGAAAATCTGCTCAGCACAGGGCCTAGTTGCTGCAAAGGATCTGAAATGCAACGTCGTGTCTTTTGTCAGTCAGAGGCCAGGAGTTGTCTTCCCGTTTTTCAACTGAAATCACCCTATGCTGCTTCTGGCAGCTTCAGAAGACTGCTCAAAAATGTCATTAGGAGACAAAACCACTAGAAATTGTTAAGGTTTCCCTGCCTTGTGCTGAAATTGCCACTTCCCTTTGTGTTCAGTGCTGCCATCCACATTGGGAAAGAGCTGGTTCTGTCCCAAAACTTAACTCTTAAACTTTGGAAAATCTCTGTATTTTAAAAAAAAAAAGCCCTTTTTGGGGATAACCCATAGGAAAAAGGCTTCAGAGAGGCTCAGTGGCTAAATGGATAATGGAGCAGAAATGGCTCTGGGAACCAGGGCAGCAGCAGACTTTCCTGGGCAGCACGGTGTCTCCTAAGGCAGCAAGCCCCGTCAGCTCCATTTTCCCAAAAAGCACAAAGCAATGCAGGCAGGGATGCAGCAGCGACTTATTCGGGGGCTCTGGCATCCAGGCTTGGAGCAGGAAGGCGCTGCACAACTGTACTAATTGTCTGCTGAACATCTGTCTCCCCTCTACCACCGTGGAGCCAGAAGAGTCCTCCTGCATAGCCGAGGATTAGTGCTGGGAAAGATTTTGTTGACTGCGTGATTTTGCACAGGAGGGGGAGAAACAAACAAAAATCCTGCAGCTTTCCTGTAAAGGTGTTGTTTTAGGGCAAATCTCTTGGATCAAAGAGGGGTATTTGTGGTTGAAACCGGAGACTCTGCTGGAGCAAGCAGCGGGCACTCGTCCTACCGTGGGCTGCGGGATTTAGTCTTTTGCTCCAAATTGAGGGGAGCAGGAGCTCTGCCCCTGCAGTCCCCCACATCTAGAGCAACAGCAGGGCATCTATGATCCAGAGAATCTTGGATTGTAATGCTCTTCCTTCCAAAACTCCTCTCACATTTCCCTAGAGCCAAAAATTAAACAGGGTAAGATTAACCAAGCGAAACTGCAGAGGCATGGGGGGAGCAAGGCATGGCTGGGCTCCCCCTGACCTCTTGCTCCACACTTGCTGTATTGCGATCGGCGTTGGGAGCTGGACCTGCTCTTTGGCAAAGCCACTGGGTTTTGGTGGGAGAGGAGCCTGGGGTGGACAGGATGAGCCCCCAGTGCGGGGAGAGCTTGAGCAGGGCTCAGCCGCAGCACCCAGCCTGCTCCCCTCTGCTTTAAGCAGAGGTTAACTGCCAAAAAACCAATCCGTTGGTGGCTTTGCTTCCCTGGGATGAAAGGGGACTCCTGAGTTCACCAGCGGCTCCAGAATTTACAGCTTTTATGGACAAGTCACTAAAAACTTCAAGGGGAGGGAAACGAGACCAGGCTTTGGATTTACAGCCTTCCCAGGTGGGCAAATGCTCCCAGACTGCACTCTGGGCATGAAGGGGAAATAAGGTTCAACCTTGCCTGGTCTGCTTCTCCCTGCTGAAAAGGCTCAAAAAGGCCAAAAAAACAATAAAGATTCCAGTTGTAGTGTAGTACCTAGGGGAGGGTGCACATCCTGGTTGCTCCCTTGGCGGGGATGTGGTTCTCCCAAAATCCCTTCATAGCCAGGGAGAGAGGAAGCAGCACAAGGGACCTATGACAGGCTCCTGGCATAAATCATCCTCTAACAAATTCAGGAGACTCCTTTATTAACAGGTGATGGAGGGGATCTGGACCTTTGGGCAATGGAGCTGGCTGTGGGGAATACACCCCTCATTTTTGGTTTGCATCCCACGAACCTTGAGAGGAAAAATCTGCCCAACTTTGTGTGAAGTTTACCACCCATGTTAACGAGGTTTGCGGAAACCTATGTGGAAAAACCCTGACAGAAGCCTGAAAAACAAACTCATGGTGAAGAGAAGCAAATCCCCCGCTGTTTAATTAGCACAAATGTCTTGTGAGCAGCGAACCTTTTATTTTTTTTCCCTTCAAGACCATCAGGGGACAGAAACGCGCACAGTAACACAAACAAAACGTTCCTTAAAATCAACTGGTGCTTTTGGCCAAGCAGAAACAGTTGGGATTTCCAAATATGGCCCATGGGAACATCAGCCCAGGCATTTTTGGGAAGCATCTTGGCGCCTAAACTGTCTCCCAAGAATAAAACCCCTTAGTCCAGCAGGACAAGAGAGCCATCGCACGACAGTCGCTATCGCACAGATTAACCACTCAAACGAGCAATATCCTGGAAAAAGCCAGCACACAGTGCACACTATACCAGCAGTGGGTGAGCAGAGGTGACCTGTGGTTGCCTCCCATCGCACGTGGGCTCTTGTGTCCCCTTCTCCACCAACATCACAGCAACTGGGGCTTTCCTTATTGTTTTGGCCTTTTTATCCAAGTTTGGGGAGCAGGACCCTTTCTTGGAGAAAACACAGGTATCCAGTGAAAGCATTTGTTTTGGACTCGGCCACTATATAAATCAATGGCTATTCTGCAGGGACGTGACAGAGCAAAAAATTAGACGTAAAATTTGCCAGACGGCGGGAAACGAGCTAGAAATTGCTGCCTTCTCTCCAGGGCCAGGGGGGGAATCCTGTCTCAAAGGTCTGGGGCTGTCTGTGTGCCTCCAGCCTCACATAATGATGTCCCCTGGGGCAAAAAAAGAGAAGGAAGAGTATTTAAAACTTTTCATTACTTCTTCTCTTCCACCTCTTTTAATTGCTTCAAAGGATACTGCCACTGCCCAACGACAGATTGAAACCCCAGGAGGTGATTTTTGGGGCCTGACTGCGCCACCCTGACACCAGGGCTGAGCAACTGCTGAGCACCCAAAGGCCCAGATACATTTGCAAACAGATTGGGCAAATGGCTGTGTGTTTGTAAGTGTATTTTAAAAATCAGACCCTGTTGGCAGGCAACTCTCAGACAGCAAGCAGGGCCAAATCCCATGAATAAATTGCTTGGAGCGAGTAGTTTGACGCGCCATTATTCATAACTAATGCAGTCCTAGTAAACAGAAAATGGAGGCCAAATCTGCCTGTACAGACACCAATGACCTCGTCTGTTTCCATCCTTTTTACTGAGCAAAATGAGAGCCGGCGGAGGGGGCACAGCACCCATGAAGCACCCTCCCTAAATGCGGGTGCTCTCCTCCCATCTCCCAGCACCCCAAAGCAGGTTGTGCAGAGTTTTTCTGGCGCACACAGATCTCACGGTGCTTCCACACAGCAAAACCCAGCAGAAGTCACTGCCAGGGAATGTTTTATGAGCAAAAAGCCCATCCTGGTTGCAGAAGGGAAGGGGCCTTTGAGACGCGCAGGTCTGCGGACACTGGTGCAGCCGCCAGAGCAGCAGCTGCCTGCAAGAAACCGGGAGGCTACAAACAGAGCACAGAGATGCTATTTCTGCCACGTTTCCTCTGTGCTTGAAGAACTATATTTATTTCAATTTGGGCAATACGTAAGAACTGCGAACACGGCTGTATTCACTCTTCCCTTGCCTTCTTTCTCAAATAATGCAAATTTTAAAGGCATTTTACTTGCAAGCTGCTTCCACCATGGAGAGGCCAGCTTAGCACCTCCAGAATTCACCTTAGGGAAAACAAGAGACATTGACCTATAGACTGCCACATTCATCTCGAATGCAAAGGGAAATACTTCTGTAAATGACAAAGAAAATTTATTATGCTGCTTAAAAGTTACAGCCCATTAAAAAAATTGCCCTGATTTGAATCATTGACTTTTCAAAATAAATACTATTCTTTCATCAATAAGCTCAAAATATAAGCTAACCACAAAACCCTTTGGAAAAAGAAACATAAAAATGATATCTTTACACATTAATAACATCTATTGATCTAACTGCAAGCATATGTCCACATACATAATTTTACCATATCACACATCAATAATACTCTACACTTTTTCATATTAAACTATGTTATTCCCAAGAAACCATAGTCCTAAGTATTTCCCTAAAAAGGCCCTTGCCATTTAAATGCACAATGGTTGCGTTTCAAAGTATTAACACTGAGAGCATATTTGGTTACACAGACCGCTATTAAACTTTCATAAAGTGAACAGGGCAGAGTTGTACGCATGTCAGAAAACAGAAACACCTTTATTTGTAATAAAACCAACAGCATTTTCTCTGCCTCCTTTCGCTTTTACCTTCCTCAGACCATGAATTTATTAAGCAGCCAAAGCAGCTCGGACCGAGTGCGGCATTGCCAGCTCCCTGCGCATCAGTGTTTTGGACGAGGCTTAGCGTGCTATAATCTGTTTATTAATGCTTTGAAGAAGGCTGAGCAACGAGGAGGAAAAACTGGCAGATGACAATATTATTTAGGCTAATCGAGAATATGATGGATAGGGGAGACCTTCAAAGCGAACGGCAGTGCCAGGCAGCGAGGAAGCCCAGCGCGGTGATAAATGTAAGGCACCGCACGCTGCAAGGGAGATTTTGAACTAATCACACACATTGCTGCAGTCTAAATTAGCTGAAAACAGCCAGGAAAGTGATGTCAGCCTTCGCTCCGCGGCCACAGCTAAAATGGCAAACAAAATGTTAGGTGATATATAAAGACCCAGGATTATAAAATACGTGACGGTGTGAATCAACAGTATGCGCTGACCTGGAATGCTCCGATCAATCCTGGATATCCTGCATTAAAAAGGCAGAAGAAAAGGGTTTCTGTTCAGAGGTGGGCAATAAAAGCAATGGGATGTACAGAAAGAGTGGAGTCCGAGACTTAATTTACAAAGGAGGCGGATAAACAGGAAGAGGAAGGAGGCGCAGGGAGCAACAAAAGGCAGACAGCAAATGCTCCTCGAATACGGCAAGGGCAGAAGAGTCCACAAAAAAACATAAAGGAGACTTGAAGCTGATTTATTTATGCATACATAGTACCTGGTGCATAGCCAGCTCCTGGCTGTGCCACCTTCGAGCATTCCACAGACCCAGGACCATGGGGAGTTAAGAGCAGACATTAAATGCTGTGATTTCTAAGAAGACCCATAGGTGTGTGGTGGCACCTATGGTGGATGGCAGGTGAAAGGAAGAGCCATGCTGGTGAGAAGAGCACCAAGGTCGAGGGAAATGCCACCATGGCCAGTATGAGGTCTTAGGAACAAAACCTGCATCCAGCCAGGAAAACCTGATGTGTTCCCACAAGAGATTGCTCCCAGCTGGGCAGAGCCAGGGCCAGCCTCTTCCCTGCACCTCTTTGCAGTATTTTAGGCAATTTATTGACTTGGGTTCTCTCCATTTGCACGTCTCCCTCAGTCCTTGATGAGGAGCAACACTTCTAAGAACTTGGTGTCCATAAAGCTCTCCAGGGCAGCCACTGCTTGGATTGGGGAAACTAAGGCAGAGCCCACACCTTCCCTGATGCCATTGGGATGCTCCTCAACACCATGCTTACTGCATCCACCAGCTGTGTCCTAAAACCACGGTTGCCCAGGGGCAGTCACAAACCTTCACGTGTGTCTCCACCTCTTCCCCTCCCTGTTCTTCCAAGGCCTCGTGATTTCCCAGCTGATGAACGCATTACCACCTCATTCGGCAACGCCTCAGAGGCGCTCACGTTTCAGGCTCCGGCGAGAAAAAGATGAAGTATGAAAATCCCTTTCCTTTCCAATCCAGTCCTCCCAGCACCGGCCAAGGAGCGAACACAGAACACAAAACGCCTCGGAAAAGACACAAAAAACACCGGACGCGAGAGGCCATGCCGAAGTCGCACCATATGCAGGTGTCAGGGAAAAAGGTCTCCTGTCTCCCACGTCAGGCTGCTATCTCCATCCCACAAAGCCTTCCTGTGAGGGTTTGATACGCGGAGAGGACCCTCTCCCTCCAGCGGCTCATCAGTGACCTGGACCAGGCAGGGAAGTGGTGGAGGATTCACCCAGCTGTGCCCATCAGCACCAAAAAGTATCTGGTGATGGTATCTATAGCCTTGGAGGCTTCAAATACACCCATGCTGACATGGAGAGCCACGTGTATGGGCCCCTGCCGAGCTATTATCTCACTGTTCAGACATAAATATCACCCAGGGCATTTTTATCCCAGGCATCACTGAAGAAAGCACTGTCCCCCTTCCCTGCCCTGGCAGCTGCAGCAAAGGGAGAGAGGCACCAGGTCAGGCCAGGAGTTAACCACCACCCCAAGGCATCTCCTGGTGGCATCCCTGCCTGCAAACAACACAGTTTCTTTCAGAAAAAGAACATAAAAACCCATGAGACACACCGGTAGCTCACCCTGCTTCTGCAGCCAGCATCTGGAGCCCCAGTTTGGGGTATTATTTACGAAAAAGTGAGACAAGCATCCACAGAGGTGATGGAGAGAATGTCTGGTCCTGCTCTGGGAAAAGGGTTCATGTCGGACAACCTTCACCTTGATCCAAGGATCTTTGGGAAGAGACACAGACTCGGCCAGGTTGATGCCCCTCAGGATGGGTCACGAGTCTCCTCGTCGAAAGACTTCTTGGAAAGGGAAGGGGTTGACAGCACTTACAGTTCCTCCCCTTAACACCCACGTAATCCCAAGCAGAGCAAAAAAAGCCCCACAGCTCTGCTCCAAGCTGGGTTTTCAATGCCGTAAATAGAAAAGACTGATAACACCAAATTTGTGAAGGATTTTGTGGAAAGTGCAAAAGTGGGACAGAGGTTTGCTTAGCAGCGACAGCCCGGTCCTGCCTCTTTGACATTTGCTCCAAACCAGTGAACTGCACAGCATTTGAACTTTTGTTTAGACAGATAGGCCTGTGTATTTAGAAATCCTTGAAACTCATCCATCTGCAAAGACAGCAACTCTCGATAATGCAAAAGCTCCAGCCGGGATGCTGAGCTCAGCAGATCTCTCTACAAATGATTCCTATTAAAGTAAAAAATTACAATGCAAGCGTCTATTAGACAATCCAAGCCTGACATAAAAAAGGAATTAAAAAAACATAATACGTTCATGCCAGCCATCTTTATAGACCACTGAGGAGCTCAGGGAAGGCACTGGGATACCCATCCTCCCAGTGTCCAAACTTACCTGGAGCATCACACCCACCACCATGCCCAGGACCACCTTGGGCACAGCCATCCTACCAGGGATCTGCTTCACTCTCCAATGCCTCTAGAGAGGGAGAGCCCAACCTATCTGTCTGGAGCCTGTTTGGACATCTACCCAGCCTTCCCACGAGAATCAGTTCTCTTGGCACCCAGCCTGCACCTCCCTCACTGAGTTTTACACCAAGATTTTATTGCCCCAGGGACACAACAGCTGGTTCCCTGGGACCTTTTTGCATCTACGCAAGCTTACAAATGTTTCTTCTTTTGTTTTCCTCCAATCTCACTGCCCCCAGCTGTGACCCTGGGGATGCGGGCCATGCTCAGGTCCCCAGCTAGTCCGTCCCACAGCAGTATCAGCAAAGCACTGAGAAACTCATCACAGGTGACTGGTGTAGCCATTCACCAGCACTGATCCTGGTCCCACCAGCATGGGCAATGAGGCATGGCTACCAGAACATGATCATCCTAGCTACGAGTCTAAAGACCACTTGAGGCCAGAGCGAGCTGAAGGAGAGCCCTCCGTGTGGTGGGATGTGCCAGAGAGACCCCCCACACTGTGTCCCCTCTCTCTCTTGGCACACCAGGCAGCAGTGGCGTGCTCAGCTCCCTGCCCCCTCGAAGTCTAAACCAGCAGATTATCACGTTAACGCTTCAAATGTTTAATTTCCTGCTCCAATTACACAGGTCTTGCAGCAGGAGAGGCAGGAGGTGGGGGGAACAAATGAAAACAAGCCGGGTGTTTCCAAATAAACCCAGAGCTACTCTGAGACCACCGGGCTTCCCCCTCCACTCTCCAACCGGGGATGGGGGGCTGGTGCTCATGTCAGCGAGGTAGCCAAATGCAGCCATGGGAGCCACCTGAGCGCCGACCTCTTGGGCCAGCAGCGCGGTCTCTCTCCATCCCGCTGCTAAAATGAAAAGGTCCTTCTGTTCAGCGGTTCTGGTGATCTCCACAGTGCTGCGGAAACATTTGCTGCACCACAAGAAAAAAAAACAAGGCAGCTGGTGTTTGCAGAGCAAAATGGTACCCTGCTGCAGAGAAGGGCCGGGGGGGGGAGCGTCAAGGAGAGAAAGCAGGTAGAGTAAGAGTACAGCAAAAATAGTGGGAGTAGGGAGGGGAGGGTGTGGGAGAGTGACGGAGTGAAAGATGGAGGGATGAAAAGCACAGAGGGTAATGGAGAAAGAGGGGAGGCAAGAGTACAAGAAAGGGGAAAAGAAAAAGGGAGAACGTGAGGGTGTGGTGAAGGAAAGGGGGATGAGTGAGAAGAAGAAAAGCACTTGGGAAACTTCAGGCTGTGGCTGCACACAGGCTCCATCAGAG
>NW_010198705.1:75326-79195 GCF_000695765.1 Mesitornis unicolor | reverse complement strand
CCACAGAGGCCCCATCAGAGCTGCCTCGCCCTGGATGCTCCTGCCGCATCCATCGGGTTGCTCAACCTTCCCTGGAGGAATAAAAGATATCCAGCCCAGGCACCTTGCAGGGCAGCAACTCCAGCTCGAGCTGCTCATAGGGGATATTAAAAAAATAAACCCATTCCCAAGAAATTGCTCAGCCTGAAAGCCACACCGGCTGCTTGCAGGGAAGAGCAGGGCTCTGGGACTCAAAACCCCATGGAAATAGCACAAGGATGGCTCTGCAGCATCCTGGGGGAAGGTGCTCTCCTACCAGCTGGGGCAGGGGATCCTGCTGCCTGCAGAGCTAGGGATGCTTTCCCCTCCGTGCCCTTCCCGGAGGCTGCCCACAGCTGCCATTATTTATAGCACTGAGCACGCTGCACTGAGCTCACCCCAGCGTGCAGGGAAGGAGGTGAGGAATAAAGGGACCGACCTCGGGGCCGGGGCCAGGGAGAGCCGTCAGCGGCCAGAAATAGCCAGTGCCATGCTCGGCGCTGGTTCTTCGAGAGCCGCTGGATCTGAGCATGGTGTTTCCAAGATTTCAGCCCCAGCCAGGACAGGATTGATTTCTCCTTTGGACTCATGTTCCCCCCCTCGGCAAGACACGCCCCTCCTCCTCTCATAGCTGCTCTCCAGCTCCAAAAAAGCTGCCGGGTGGACGGAGCAGGTGGGAAGGGGCAGGAAAGCAATTCAGCGGCAGGGAGGGGATGACTGACCTCCGGAAAATGTGCTGGAAAAGCAAGGGAGGCAGGTCGCAAGGAGGGAGGGGTTTCAGCACCTGCTGCCGCGAAGCCTGATGCTGACCTGGGAAGGGGCGACGCAGGGGAGCGGATTCCAGAGGATTTTGGCAGCGAGCAGCGATCGGCGTGCAGTTCGATGACTCCTTTGGGTGCCTGCGAGAATCTCAGCACATGAGATCAACGCGGACGGCGGGCAAGGCACGGACACCATCACGTGTGCGCCTCCACATCCCCCAAGGAGGCTGTGAGCGGAGACGACCTCCCCCTCGCCCAGGCATGCGAGGTGCGGGCATCCTCCCCATCCCTCTAAGCACATGCACGCATGAACACGCGTGTCCCTTTGGATGTGTAAACACGAAGCCTGGTCCTTGTCCCCATCACTTCCCAGGAGAAATGCAACCCATCCCTTCTGTAAGGTCTCCCTGCATGGCCATTGCTTGCATGTGCTCTGCGGCCATAAGGCCCTCACCCTATGCAGTACTGAAGGGCTGAGCTGCAGGAAGAACCATCCCTGGTTTTGTTTCCATGGGGTTTTGAGCCCTGTTTTGGATATGGAGGGAAATCCAGGGCCTACCTGTGTCTGCCCCCCAGTTGGACCATCAAAGCATGGATCCACAGCAAAGTGCTAAACGAGCTCCATGTGCTCCTTCCCAAGAGTTTTGGAGGATGCTCTGAGCACCATCCATCTGATTGCAATGCAGCAGATATCCCCAGCAACAAACGGGGAGAATATCCCACCCCTTGGTCCATAAAGAGCCTCTTCTGTTTAATTTCCTTATCTCAACACTGTACTCCCCAGCCCCTTGCTGCATTTGGGTATTGAGGATGGCCATGTAAACACGCCTCTAAGGAGCTGGGCAAGGCAGGGCAAAGCAGGGCAGGGAGGGAGGCATCCCAGGGAAGTATCCCAGCCCAGGTGGATGCACAGCATCGGGGAGGTCTCACTGTGAGGCAGCAGGCTGTGCTCGCACAGCTGGGGTGTGAAGGATGGGCCAGAGGAGACAGAAAGAACAAACAGAAAAATAAAGGATGCCCTAAGCAAAGTGTTGAGTAGAAAACATGTGGCACTGGTCCAGACCTTCCTACCTCCTGTAAATATTCACACACATGCAGTTATTTCTGGGAGGGTGCTGCTGTGTTCCTCATCACCTCAAGCTGTCCCATCCTCCTGTGGTAGCTTCCAGCAGGCCACCCTGGACCCCCTCCCTACCAAACTGGCCTTAAAAGCCATGGAGCCAGGCACTGCCATGAGCACACAGCAGGTCTGCAGCATGCCTCAGCCAGGGGAAATAATCCATCCAAGCTCAGACTGTGTCAGCCCCAAAGAAGCCATGTCCCAGGGGGAGCAGGAAGGTTTGTGCACACATATCTAGGGCAGAGGAGGCCTCCCCTCCACTCCCATGTCCAAAACTCAGCCTCTGGTCCCCATGTGGATTGTTGTTTTTTTTTGTTTAACAAATTCCTCTCCAGCCTTGTAAGGCGAGTCCTCACCGTGCCCAAATAAGCCGAGTATTTCTGGCTGCTCTCCCTGCAGCCTCGGGCTGGCCTTTGGGAAACGCATACCCTGCAGCCCTCCATGCCCTGGTAATTGAAGAGGCTGCCGCTCCTCCGGGCCAGAAAAGGGATTACAGGACACGCTTAAGGGCTTGAATTCATAACCTTCAGCCGCCTCCGGAGCTCGGGTCGCTCCTGCCTGAATTGTGGCAGCGGTACCGCTAGCCGGCAGCACTGCCGGCACATCCATCCCGGGCATCCGAAGGGCACGGCCAGCATTTGGGCTTCAAGCTGGGGCAGGGCATGCTGCCCCTCTGGGCTGCTCACAATTAACTGCTTTTGAGGCTGCAAGGAGACAAATGACTATAATTTAACAAATAGACTTTATCTTAAAACGAGTGCCTTACCCAACACCTATTGATTCCTGCTCCCTCTCCGGAGAACTCTCCGCAATTAAGTTGTCACATCCCTAATGCCCACGTAAAAATGAGCCAGCTCCAACATCTCTCAGAAAACCTCGCCCGCGCAAGATTACAAAACCCAGCTGCCGAGCTTCCTTTTTACCCCTGAATTAGCCAGAGATGAAATTTATCTCAGTGGTAGACAGCAGAGCTTTTATCTGCATCCCTCTGCCTGACATGCAGCTTGCAGGCAGCTCGTGTTTTGCCTGTCCTCTCTCAAACTGCTGATGGTTTAGCACAAAAGTCTGGGACAGGTAGGGCATTGGGGAGCATGAGCACAGACTCAGTTTTTTGGGCTTGTGATCCTTGTGGAGCTGATCTCTGGCTGCTGGAACAGGGTAGCACCCCAATGCCCCAAAGGGCCGGCACAGGGATGTCGCGGGCTCCCCTTTCCCATGTCCCATCCCATCCCTGCCCCGCTGGGAGTCCTGCTGGCCTGGGACACAGGCTGAGCAGCCCTGAATGCACTGCATCAGCATGCTGTGCCTCAGTTTCCCCACAGCCACAAACAGCCTGGTGACACTTATGCAAAGCAGGGGAACAGAAGTGTGAGCTCAAGGCATGTTTGCAAGTCGGGGGAAGCTTGCTTTCCTAAGAGCAGGTGAAGTGAGTACGACAATTGCCTTTTCCCCCTCAAAAGGCCAATTAAGCTGCTGTTTTTAACAGCCAGGCTGGGATCATCATCATGACACAACTGCGCTCCCATGTCCCTGTATGGGCACCAGCAGCAGACCAACAGAGTGGCTCAGAGGTTTCAAGCTCAGCCTGAGCTGCTGTGCCCTCCTGGCACCACAGGAACTCCAGAAGCCAAGGGGAGACGGAGCAAAGGAGAAAAAGCCCTGGGCATGCAGTAGCACCACAGAAGGGGGATTCAGCTCCAGGACAGTCAATGCTGCCTGAAAACCCCGAGATTTTGCATTTCCAGCGCCCAAGCCCAGCTCAGGGGGAGGATTTCCACCCCGCTGCTGCTCACCAGGAGACAGGGGAGGACAGCCAAGGGAAAAGACAGCGCTGAGAAAAACAGTAGCAGGGAGAAAAAGCCAGAAGAGAGACTGTGGTACCAAAGATTAGGAAGGGCTCTTTGATATTTAACAGAGATTGGGGAGCTAGACCTAATTACACACCACGAACTCCGGCAGCAGGCCACTGG